>NC_064809.1:131689174-131772039 GCF_023721935.1 Panthera uncia | reverse complement strand
GGGGGGAGGCGGGGAAGGTGCTGGCACAAGGGGAGTCCTGAGAATTCACTCCCTGGGGTCCTCAGCAGGGGACGCCTGTGAGGGCGGAAAGAAATTGTGTCCCACTGGATTTCCATCCCCTCGTCTTCCAGAATGAGTTTGAGCAGCTGATGTTCAAGGACAAATGAGGAGGAGGAGGAGGAAGCAGGCCTCCTCCTCGGAGGACAGAGGTACCTCTCAGGTCTAAGCCACCCTCACGCCCCTGAGCTCAGCGGCAGCTCAGTCAACAAGGGAAAGTGCCCACGCCGGAAAGTGGGGCAGGCATGAAGGACATTCATCACTCGGGTGGCCGCAAGAGCCAGGAGGTCCAAGGACGAATTTGTAACAAACTTAGGAAGGCGTCTCCAGGCCATTGAACTGGCGGTCAGCGTGAGTAGGAAGCTCTGAAAACAACCCAGCTGCCTCCCCACCCCCAGATGGAAACTCGACAGGCCAAGATCAGGTCAGAACTGAGGACGCTGGGCCCGCCTACCAGGCGAGGGACCACAGCGCCACTGTGGGCAGCCTCGAGGCAGGAGGCAGGGGTGGGGTCCGGGCAGCTACTGGGAACTAGGGTGACTTGGTGCTGGGTCTGAGTATGTGTGTGTGTGTGTGTGTGTGTGTGTGTGTGTGTAAGTGGTGCGTGGTTTTGTGGGTGTGTAAATGTGTGCTGTGATTGCGGGTCAGTGTGTGAACACGTGGGTAACGTCTGAATGTGTGAGTGGTTCGTGATTGTGGGTTTCTCTGTGTTGAGTGAACTAGTGTGAAGGGGACACCAAGAACGTCATCCCCGCCACCACGGACCCTCTGATCACTGTGACCTCCCTAGGGCACTGGGCAAGTGCCAGTAACAAACTTGCGAGGGGGCAGGTAACATATGGGAAGACAAGGGTGTGTTCTGGGGACGAGGCTGGGACCACACTAAGGGGTGCGAGCCTAATACGACGGGTGGGTGGCAGAATCAAGTCCAATGACCCCCGGTTTTTCCTCGGAGCCTCTAACAGAGCTGCAGAGTCAGGCTGAGGGGTGGGCTTCTCGTCTCTCCACTAATCTCACCCCACTACCCTGGGGAAGCACCCGAGAGTCCAAGAGGGACAGGACTTCGGCGGTCACCCCTGCACCTGACCTTCCTCGGCTCCTCCTCGTGTCCGCTGGCAGCACGGTCCCCCTGGCACGTTGACTCGGGGCAGAGGGCAAAGGCCGGCCTCGGGTCCCTTTAGAAAGAGGGCCCGCGCTGGCTGGGCTCGCAAAACGTGCTGAGCGTCCCATCTGGCCCGGTCCTAGGTACCTGGTGTGCCGGAGGAGCCCAGCACGCACTGAGGCGGCCATGGGACTGCTGACCGGGGATGCTCTGGGGCCCCTGGCCATAGCCGTGGCCCTCTTCCTGCTCCTGGTGGACCTTCTGCACAGGCGCAGATTCTGGGCTGCCCGCTTCCCGCCAGGCCCCATGCCGCTGCCGCTGCTGGGCAACCTGCTGCAGATGGACTTCCAGGACACGCTCTTCTACTTCGACCGGGTGAGGGAGGCGGGAGGCGGGCAGCAGAGGGGGATGGGGACCCCGCCTAGCGGCGGCGGATGGCGGGTGGGGGGTGAAGCCACAGGCCGCACAAGGAGAGCACAAGGAGACGGGCCGAGCGCAGGAGGCAGGGGTGAGAGGCTGACGGCGGCCGGCCTCCGTGCAGGGCCCGAAGGACGATTGGGATTTTCCAATCAAAGGTCAAAGAGGGCAAAGGCCTGGAGTGGGGTGTGGGCTTGGCAGTGGGTTTGGGATCCAGTCGGGCAGCGCTTAAATTATGTGACCTGGGTCCCTTCTGATTACAGCAGGAGGAAAGGTCTTGAGAATCGGGGACGCAGTCTGGTCATGAGCCCCATTTTAAAAATTACTTTCTTATTTTAGTTTGTGTTATTTTCTATTTTATTTATTGAGAGAGGGCACAAGTGAGCAAAGGGCAGAGAGGGAGAGAGAGTCCCACAAGGGGCAGAACGAGAAGCGGGGCTCACTCGAATTGGGGCTGGAGCTCACGAAAGGTGAGATCATGACCTGAGCTGAAGTCAGATAGGAGCCCCATTTAAATCAGGAAACCGAGGGGGCGCCTGGGTGGCGCAGTGGGTTAAGCGTCCGACTTCAGCCAGGTCGCGATCTCGCGGTCCGTGAGTTCGAGCCCCGCGTCGGGCTCTGGGCCGATGGCTCAGAGCCTGGAGCCCGTTTCTGATTCTGTGCCTCCCTCTCTCTCTGACCCTCCCCCGTTCATGCTCTGTCTCTCTCTGTCCCAAAAATAAATAAAAAACGTTGAGAAAAAAAAAAAATTAAAAAAAAATAAAACATAAATCAGGAAACCGAGGGTGACATAATTACGGGGACAGTTTCTACTCTTTCGCTGCTGTGGTTTCTTGGGTCTCAGTGCTCACCTCTGTAAACTTCAGTTTCTTCACCTGTAGAATGGGATCCTAACTTGGCCTACTGACAATTTTGGTGACCTTTGCAAAGTCCCAGCTGAGAGGTCTGATCCAGCGTGAGCTCCTCCTCCGTAGACCCTAACCCAGAGTCACTAGGCCAGATATCGCCCTTGCACCAGCGTGCTGCCGGAGGCCTAGGGGTGCCCCAAGGCTAGCGCCATGAGACTGGGCCGCAGCCTGCTGGGGGTGGGGGTGGGGGGGCGGAACCGGGCTTGACAAACGCCCTCAAACCTCGGCCTGCAGCTGCGGCGCCGCTTCGGGGACGTGTTCAGCCTGCAGCTGGCCTGGACGCCCGTGGTCGTGCTCAACGGCCTGGAGGCCGTGCGCGAGGCCTTGGTCTACCACAGCGAGGACACTGCCGACCGCCCACCTATGCCGATCTACGAGCACCTGGGGTTCGGGCCGCGCTCCCAAGGCAAGCGGAGAAGGGGGGCAGACCGAGGTCCGGCGGGGACTGGGCCAGCAGTGACTCAAGACCCGGCAGGGCTAAGTGGAGGCAGGATCGTGGACATGCAGTGCAGGGAAGAGTCAAAGAATTTGGAGTGGCCGCAGGTGGAGGAAGGATCTGGTGCCAAGTGCCGGGGTCTGATAGAGGCGGATGAGGGCGGGGCCTGACCGAGAAGGGGCGGGCCCAGGGCCGAATCGGTCAAGAAAAGGACGTCTGGGTGGGCGGGAATGAGGGGGAAGGAAGACAGTATGGGCGAGGCAGGGGGCGGACCAGGACTTTTCCCTACCGGGCAGGGGTCAAGGTGGGCAGGGTGATGCCAACACCTGCCCCCAGCAGAGGAGAGCTGGCGGGCAGGCAGAGAGACCAGTCCCCAGCGGCAAGTGGGTGTCAAAGTGGGCGCGATTTAGTGGGCGGGGGGGGCAAGGTTTGTGGGGGCGGGCAGGGGGCCGGGCCTGTGAACGGGGCAGGGGCGGGGCCTTGCGAAGGGGGCGGGGCCGAGTGCCCTGGGCGGGTGCGTCAAACCACGCCCACCGCCCCGCCCCGCCCCAGGGGTGTTCATGGCGCGCTACGGGCGCGAGTGGCGCGAGCAGCGGCGCTTCGCCTTGTCCACCCTGCGCAACTTCGGCCTGGGCAAGAAGTCACTGGAGCAGTGGGTGACCGAGGAGGCGTCGTGCCTCTGTGCAGCCTTCGCCGACCATGCCGGTGCGTTTGGGGGCTGAGGGGCACAGGAGACAGGGACGGAGGGGCTGGGGAAGAGATGCAGGAGACCCCCTGACCCGCACCGTCCCCTCTCAGGACGCCCTTTTAGCCCCAGGGCCCTTCTGAATAAAGCTGTGAGCAACGTGATCGCTTCCCTCACCTACGGGCGCCGCTTCGAGTACGACGACCCGCGCCTCCACAAGCTGATAGACGGAGCACTGAAGGGACTGCAGGAGGACAGCGGCTTCGCGCGAGAGGTGCGGGGCGGGGGCGCCAAGGAGCCCTGCAGGGCGAGCTGCGTGGAGGCGGCCTCCGCCCTAAAACGCGCCTCCCGGAGGAGGGCGTGGGGGAGGAGGGGGAGGGGGAGTACGGAGGGGCCTGGGAGAAAAGGCATTCCAAGACAAAGGGTCTGGAGAAGGTGGGAAGATCGCAGGCCCGGAGCCGGGGAGGCGGGCCCAGGGTCCAGGAGCCCAGGAGAGGGCCCGGGAAGGAATCTGTACCTGCTTCATTGGAAGCCACTAGAGCCCATGAGATCTAGGGCCCCGAGCCAGGAAAGAGGATCAAGGCCCGAACTTAGGGAGGAGCCACTGCAATGGTGGGGACACCCGGGAGGTGGCAGGGACCTGGCTGATGGAAGTGAACACCTGAGCACAGGAAGGTCCCCCATCTGTGGCCCTCCCAGGCCCTGAACTCCATCCCTGTGCTCCTGCACATCCCGGGACTGGCTGACAAGGTCTTCTCAAACCAGAAAGCCTTAATGACCCTCCTGAATGAACTAGTCCAGGAACACAGGATCACCCGGGACCCAACCCAGCCACCCCGAGACCTGACTGACGCCTTCCTGGATGAAATAGAAAAGGTGAGGTGTCGGGGACAGTGGTGGTGGTTTGAGAATCCCATGAACCCAGGCCCAGGAAGGTGGGGCCTGGACATCACCCAGTGATCAGTGATGGGTGCAGGGTGGGAGGCCATCTGGGGGCTTCTTCCCTCTGGCCCAGCTCACCCTCTTGGCACGGCCCAGGCTAGGGGGAACCCCGAGAGCAGCTTCAATGATGAGAACATGCTCATGGTGACAGCCGACCTGTTTCTTGCTGGGATGCTGTCCACCTCAGCCACGCTGGCCTGGGCCCTCCTGCTCATGATCTTGCACCCGGACGTGCAGCGTGAGTTCAGCCTGGGGCCCGGATGGATGGATGAGGGAGGAGAGGAACCAGCCGGGACCCCTTAAGCTTGCTCTAGCCCCCCGAAGCTCTGAGCGGAAGCTGGGCCCTGGGCCCTTCCATAGAGTCAGGCAGAGGTCGGAGCCCAGACCTCAGGGTTCTGACCACTATGGGGATGCTTGGCTGTCTAGGACGCGTCCAACGGGAGATAGATGAAGTGTTAGGGCCGGAGCAGCGACCAGCGATGGCGGACCAGACCCGCATGCCCTTCACCATGGCCGTGATGCACGAGGTGCAGCGCTTTGGGGACCTCGTCCCACTGGGCATGCCCCACATGACATCCCGAGACATTGAAGTACAGGGCTTTCTCATCCCCAAGGTAGGTCTACAGCCCTCTGCACCCATGCTCAGCACCACCCAGCATGGCCAATGCCAGGTAAGGGCGGGGACCCAAGGCACCCAATCCTCATTTCTGCAAGCACCGACTATCCCAGCCTAGGTGGATGTGGGGGATGGGAGCAGAGGCAGGGCCGGCCTCTCTCTTCAGAGCCCCCAAGTCAGGTGGGGAAGACAGACCGAAATGTTGCACGGGGTTTTGGAGGAGCCTGTGCACAGGGACAGGTGGCAGCGTGGACCCCCGTGGGTGGTGAGTCACTTGGCCTGCCATGGGGACAAAGGAGGTGCTGAGAAGCTTCTTGGGCCACGGGGTTATTTGAAAGAGTCCCATGTGTGCCAGGCAGAGCGTGCACCCATGCGTGTTTGGTGGCAGGGGTCTGGGCGTCCCATAGCCTAGACCCCACCCATGCCAGGCGTCTCCTGCCAGGGGACAACACTTATCACCAACCTATCGTCAGTGCTGAAGGACAAGACGGTCTGGAAGAAGCCCTTCCGTTTCCACCCCGAGCACTTCCTGGATGCCCAGGGCCAATTCGTCAAGCAGGAGGCCTTCATGCCCTTCTCTGCAGGTACCTGCGGTGCCCAACTCACTGACCCCTCCCAAGGGAGTCTCGGAGGATGGAGCCCAGGCCCCCAGGCTCACTGAGCACCCCCATACCCACCCGCAGGCCGCCGCATATGCCTCGGGGAGCCCCTGGCCCGCATGGAGTTCTTCCTCTTCTTCACCTGTCTGCTACAGCGCTTCAGCTTTTCCGTGCCTGTGGGGCAACCCCGGCCCAGCGACCATGGTGTCTTTTCCTTCCTGATGATCCCACCCCCCTACCAGCTCTGTGCCACGCCCCGCTAGGAGGAGGAACCAGCCCCCCAACTGGCTCCTCGGCAGGGGCCCTGATACGCAATAAACCAATTTGGCGGTTCCATCCTGGCTTCCGAGTCCCCTCGGGCCGCGTGACCAGCCCCTGGCGGTGATGGGGCCTCAGCAGCCTCCCCAGGGCCAGCCCCTACCCCTGCCTTATCCATCCTTGCCTTGCATTTGATCCCATTCGAGAGACGGGTATACCGAGGGCCAGAAGATGACAAGCTTACCCCCTACTCACCCAGAGACCCAACATCGGCCACTCTGGTTAGTGGCAATGTCTAAGGTCCTGGCCCGTGCCAGGAAGAGCGAGAACAAGCTGCTGAGAGATCTCACCCACGCCCCGGTGGGGGTGGGGAGGACCCCACTCGGCCTGGACACCCCCACCTCAGGTCCAACACCGCCCACCCCACACCACAGGCCACCAGCTCAGCAGCACCTTCAACCCTTCTGCCCCGCTTCATCTACGACACCCCCGAAGGTGAGGCGCTCAGGGAGGGCCAGGAGGGATGTGCCAGGTTAACACCTGGGGCTCGGTCCTCAGGTGCCAGAGCTTTCCCTGCAAAGCCTAATGGCCGCCCAGGAGTGAGCCACCTCCCTGAGCCTTTCAGTCACCCCAAACTAGGATGGGCCCCGTTCCCTAGCCCCTCGGAAATGCTCGCGTTCAGTCACCTGCTCAGGACTTGCCATTCATGGCCAGGCTGGAGCAGGAAGACGCTCGTTTGGCTCCAGCCCAGGGCACAGTCCTCTGAGCGGCTGGGTCAGGCTGAGCTCTTGGGAGACTTGGCCAGGGGTAGGCAGGGAGACCTGTGGGCCACAGGCATGCCCTAGGGACGGGGGTCAACCTTGGACCCACGTGACAGTGGGATGGTCGGAGGGCGAGGAGGCCATGTGGAGACCCTGGAGGAGGACACCTGACTTTCACCCTTGCTCTGCCAGGATACTGTGTGACCCTGGGCCAGTCCCTCCCCTGCCCCGGGCTTCTGTTTCCCCTTCAGCCAATGAGCTGCTGGCGTCAGATGGCTGCCGGGTCCTGTCTTCCTGCTCTGACTTCTCGGGCTGTGACCCTGTTAGCCTGGAGCCGCGGCCAGGAGCAGGACTGCTGTGCCCCCTCCGTGCCCACCCCCACAACCGGCGGGTTCTGGACTGCGCACCTGGGGAGCACCTGAGGGTTGCTGACAATGGGATGCTTTGCCAAGTCTTGCGCAGACCCCCTTGGTGCATTTAGGGAACAGCTTGGGGACCACAGACACTCAGGTCAGAAGCGCCCCCTCCCCCAGGCTTCTTTTACCAGAGGACACGCACACCCAACGGCATCCCTGACAGAGGTCCCACCAGCACCTTCTAAATGCCTTCATGACATGGAGCCGCCCGGCTCTCAGCACTCAGGGGACTTGGTCTGTCCCCTGGCACTGAGTCAGAGGGCCTGTTCAGAGTATCTGCCGTTGTGTCAGGGCTCAGTGGCAGGAGGTGGTGCTCCTGCAGCTTGTCAGGACAGGGACTGTGGACAGGGTCTCACTGGGTTTTTGAAGACACGAAGCCTCTGAAAGGAGGCAGCTGGGTCTGCAGAAGCAGGAACTGCGGATTTATTGGATACTTTGTCATTCGTGGTTCTGTGTCTTCCGGGTGTCAGGGGCTGGGAACCAGCCCAGCCAGAGCCTCCTCAGGAGCCGGGGGACCCAGGCCCCAGGACTTTCCTCCTCACTCGCCACCTCAGAGGCCTCTGGAAAGTACAAACAGGCATGCCTGTGGGTCCCTTGCTGGGAGGACCTTTCCCCAGAGCCAGGGCGCCCTCTGATGCTGGGGGGACAGGCTCAGGAAAGGCGGGCCGTTCCCCCAGCCCGAGGGGAGTGGCTTCAAGCTCCCGGCTACCAGGAAGGAAGCAGGAGGCAGGGGAGACATTAGGGGGGACGCGGCATCTGGACACCTGGGCTTCTTCCCTCCCCTCCCCACCCAGGGCAGGAGGTCTGAGAGGAGTGATCTGTGACCCCTGCAGGGTCCCCGCGATCAGGGAGGGAGGCAGTCCTGCATCGGGGTGGGGCCAGAAGGGTATATTGCCATCTCCTTACAGACCTTTTTATTTGCCTGGGAAGAAAGAAAGGACACAGTGGTGGGATGAGACAGGTTCTACCCTACACAAATGGGGAAAGTAAGGCCTCACTTCACAGGAAGTCAGGAGAGGCAGGGTTCAGACCCGCTCTGCTCACACCAGGAGTGCGGCTCTTTGCGCCACTGGGACGGCGGTTCGGCCCAGTGGTCCTGGGGGTGCCCCGTGCCCCCAGTACTGCCCTCTCCCTCACGGCCCCCACCCTGCCGGGCTCTGGGGCTTCTCAGCGGGTCCCACGCTGGGGCTGTTCCTTCCCTCCCAGTCTGGGATCCCCGCCACCTCTTCCTCCTCAGCCGTCTCCCTCCTGGCGGGAATGGAGCTGGCTGCTTCCGCCCCTGGGGCCCTCCCCTCCCCCTCACGCTGAGCCAAGATGTCAGGATCCTCCTTCGCGGCCTCATTCAGTCCTCCAGTTGCCTTGGGGGTCATGGCCTGCAGGGAGGGTCAGGAGGGTAGAGGTGGGCAGAAAGGCCCTCCGAATGCCTCCTCCCTCCCCGTTCTCTACACCCGGAGCGTGTGTAGTTCTTTGCCTTTCCAAGGAAGTCCTTCCCTGCTCAGTGAGTGGGGAGTTTCCTGGGGTGCGGGGGGGGGGGGGGGTGCCACTACCCCTGGGATTCCCCTGCCACGAGCTGGGGTGTCTCTGCGCCTCATGGAGCTCTGACAGGAGCCAGCCTCACTTACCTCGGAGGCTTGCTTCTTCCCACTCCTGACTCTGCGTCTCTACAGAGGAAAACAGAAGTGACTCACAGCTGCGAGGGGCTGGGAGTCCTTCCCCGCCTGGCCCATCCTCTCACTGAACCTACCAAGGACGCCCAGGACAGCCACCCCATCCCAGGGGAAGAGGGGTCCCCAGCCCTTACCTGAGTGGTCACAGGGTAGCACTTATCCATCAGCCCCCACACTGGCCTTAAGGTCTCCCCTACGGGCTGCGTGGGAAGGAGGGAGAGGAGGGAGGCAAGGCTGAGGTGACGTCTAAGGCCACCTCAGCTACACTGCCGATGCCTGCATGCACAGACACCTAAATCCACTGTCGATGTCTGCATGCACAGACACCTAAAAACTACCAGTAATTTGAGAAAAAGTTCAAACAATAATGGGTAACTTTGCATTCATGAAATAAGAATGGGCTGTAAAACAGAAATGTTCAAAAAACCTCTAACTCTTGCACACAAAAGTATGATATAATAATGGGAATGAAAAATCCAATCCAAGTGTAGAAGGTAAAGTTGGAAAAAAAAATTTTTTTTTTTCCCAGAAAGAACAGAGAGGAGATCAGGAGCTCCCACAGCTAAATCACAGATCTTTCTGAGAGAGGGAACAGGGACCACAGACTGAGGTGGCAGGGGAGAGATACCAAATGAATACACCCCTTTTTTATCAAGACAATTTCCCAAAGGTGAGGGACAGGAGTTTCCAGAAGAGAAGGAATCACCAAGTACCTAGGACAATGGATGATGGAGACCCACCCCCAGAGCCTTCCATCAATACATTTGAGAGCACTGAGGACAAGGAACCCCCAAACTTCCAGAAATACAAAGAAAAAAGTCTGTTTTGGGAATTCAACTTTCGTAAGACTTTCCTTTGAAAGTCGTTGAAGCCAGAAGACAATGAGGATCTTCAAGCCCTATGAGAAAAATACTTCTAGTCTAGAATTCTGTATCTGTCCAAACTCTTGGTGGAATATGAGTTAAGACTGTTTCAGACATGTGAGATCTAAAGACGCCCCCCTCGGGACGCAGGGGTTCTCCTGGAGGTTGGGTCCCACCCAAATGAAGGAGTGATGTGGGCTCCCCAACATGGGAGAAGTGGAGTGCTCCCCAGACCCATGAGAAAGGGAGGTCCCGGGACAGCTCAGCGGTGAACATCGTGAAGGGTGTCCTGTCCGTATGAAAATAGGAGGAGGGAGGGCTCCATGAGCTATGGCTCCACGAAAACCATCATACTGATAAAGCACCTAATTTTTCTTTCTTTTTTTTTTAAATTTTTTTTTAATGTTTATTTATTTTTGAGACAGAGAGAGACACAGCATGAGCAGGGAAGGGGCAGAAAGAGAGGGAGACACAGAATGTGAAGCAGGCTCCAGGCTCTGAGCTGTCAGCACAGAGCCCGACGCGGGCTCGAACTCACGAACTGTGAGATCATGACCTGAGCCGAAGTCGGAGGCTTAACCGACTGAGCCACCCAGGCACCCCAAGCACCTAATTTTTCTAAATGTATTGCAAGGAGACTGATTTTTTGGCAGACAGCTTGGATAAGTTGTAGGTAGAAAACTAAAAAAGAGGCAAGACCAAAATCGCACACGAAGAGCGGCCACGGCATACTATTCCGGGCTCCGCTAGGAATATTATTTTCATAGTTTAAAAATGTAAACCCTCAACATTGGTCTAATAAAAATTCTGATATACACCCACTGGCATGGCTAAAAACCAATGGCAAGTGCTGGGGAGGATGTGGGACAACCGGAATCTCGCATTCTGGGCTGGTGTGAGCGCAGAACGGCAGCAACCGCTCTGGAAAAGTCCCGGTTTTCTTGCGGGACTAAACGCACACTTAGCCACACGCCCCACCACTCGGGGGCCAGGTGTTTCCCGAAGCGGAAGGAGAACCTAGGTCGACACAAAACCTGTAGACAAATATTTAGTGCGGTTTTATTTGTAACTGTCCCAAAGTAGAAACACCCAAATAGCTCAAGTGGTGAGTGGACAAACTGCGGTCCATCCCCACGAAGGACGCCTGCTCCGCCGCAAGGCACAAACTACTGCTGCGCATGCGCCCAGAGAGGCCTCAGGCGCACCCAGCGCAGCGAGGGACCAGAAGCGCAGCCGCATCGGGGATGCCTCCACTTCCGGGACAATCTTGCCAAGGCTGCAGTATGGGAACGGAAAACTCTTCAGTGGGTCGGGGCGGGGGCAGTGGGGAAGGACTGGCTGCCCGTGAGTACGGAGGGACTGTCAGAAGGGATGGAACTGTTCTGGTTTGGGCCGTGGTGCTGCTTACACAGCTGGGTATGCCTGTCAAAAAAGGGGCCACTGGGGCGCCTGGGTGGCCCAGTCTGTTAAGCCTCCGACTTTGGCTCGGGTCATGAGCTCACCGTTCAGTGAGTAAGAGCACCGCACAGCTCAGAGCCTGGAGCCGGCTTTGTATTGTGTGTGTGTTTCTCTCTCTGCCCCTCCCCCACTTATGATCTGTCTCTCTCTCTCTCTCTCTCAAAATAAACATTTAAAAAATTAAAAAAAAAAAAAAAAAGAAAGAAAGAAAAAGAAAAAAGAGCTCACTGCCGTGGTGGGGGGCTTAAAAGCCAAAATGATATAAAAACAGCAAAACAGCAATGTTACTTAAAGGATTTTAACAAGCGAAAATGTCATTACTCAAATTAAACATTTTACAACCCCAAAACAAGGCTATAGCCGTCTACACTGGAAGGCTGGGGGAGGTGAAGGGCTGGAGGGGCAGTAAATGTGCAGTTGTTACGAGAGCTACATCCTCAGCTTCCACTGTAGGAATTCATTGGCTAACGTTTATTTTTATTTTTGAGAGCGCGAGAGAGAGAGCGAGTGGAGGAGGGGCAGAGAAAGAGGGACAGAGAGAATCCCAAGCAGGCTCTACACTGCCCCGACTTGGAGCTCCATCTCACAAACCACGAGTTCACGGCCTGAGCCGAAAGCAACAGTTGGAGGCTTAACCCTATGAGCCGCCAGGTGCCGTGACAATACATTTTTAAATGGAAATTTGACCGGTTGCTTAGGGTCTCCCCACCCCTGAATGGTCACCCCCAGAAGGTGTAGCACATACTTCTCAGAGTTTCTGGGCCACCGATAACCTTGTTTCTGTGGGATTCTCCTCTTCCCAACAGCGCTGTGCAGAGAACAGGAGGCCCCCAGAGATCAGGCATGTGGCTCTGTACTATCACTTGGGCGACCTGGACCTAGTCCCTCCGGGGGCCTGTTTCCCGTCTGCGTAAAGTGTGAGCTGCTGGGTTGCCGTGAGGCTCAAATGACATAACAGATGGACAGCACGTAATCTAGCACGTGGCCCTGGGTGTGCGTCCAGCACCCATGTGCGTCCTTCTGACCCAGGGCTGGGAGCAGGGGCTTCGGCCATAGGTTCTCGGATCTGGGACATGGAGGAGAGTATGCAACCCCAGGCAGGTGTCCTGCCCGCCACCACCTCGTCCACCCAGGGGCGCTGAACCACGTTCCACGGCTACTCGCGTGAATGGGGGCTCATCTGTTCCTTTTGGATGGTGGAGGCCACTGCCACAGAGGCCCGGGGTGACCGGCCAGCCAGCCCGTGGGGGGTGGGGCCTCTGTTTTAACACTTTGCCAGACACACAGCAAATTTCTGCAGAGCCCTCGCGTGCACACACATACACACACACGGTCAGTCAACAATTGAGGTCAAGGAGCGTGACCCCTGTTCAGGCTACAGTGAGACCATCCCAGCCTCTAGGCCCCCGAGGTGCCTACCTGTGAGGATTCCCCAGCGATCTCATGGTCCGGGACTGGCTTCCCCACAGACTCCTGAAGATAGTAGTACACCACTCCTGAGGGCGGGTGGAGAAAGACCAGTTAAAACATTTAAAAGAGTGATGTAATCACTTTAAAATGTCAGTATTTACAATATACCAGAAACCATAGGCTTTTAAACTGAACTTCTAATGAAAGATGGTAGGCAGTACAACGTATGCAGGATGTATGATTTCTCGAAAGGCATGCAAGCAAAAATTGGAAGATCGCTGCTGTGATTGTATGGGTTTTGGTTCCCGGATTTTCTGGGGAGCGTGGAGGCATGGGTTTTAGAAGCAAACGTGGGTTCAAATCCTAGTTTAACTATGAAGTGCAGAAAGAAGGGAAGGGAAGAAAGGGACAGAAGGGCAGCCTTGACTCTGAGCTGCACGGCCAGTCCCTGGGAGCTGGGCGGCCTTCGAGGGGCCCTTAGGAGCCCCGGTAGGCGGTCGGAGGTGGGGGTGGCCCTGAGGCGGGAACCAGCTTCCCAGCTCCTGCCGTCACCCACTCCCAGGCTCCTACCTGCAAGAACGAAGACCTGTACTATGTACAGGGACTTGTAGAGCCTGGAAGGAAAGCAGAGTTGAGTGTAAGGCTGGGGTGTTGTCTCATGCCCTCGCTGGTGGGTGGGTACCGGCTTTCCTCCCAACCCAAACCCCGGGACCACATCCACCAGAGTGTGTCCAACACTGTGGGTGAGTAAATCCTTCAGCTGTAACAGGGCCCAGCCTGGGCTTTCTGCTGCCCCGCAGGCAAGGCTCAGTGCCTGTGCCAACTTTGACAGCCAGCCTTGGAGCCTGGAGCACATTCCCTTCTCCTTTCCTCTTGTACTTGTTCCACGGGTCCGCCTTGCCTTCCCAGCCAGAGAGCAAGGACCCAGCGTTGGCTGGGCATTCATCGTTGCTCATTCAGCGCTGGGTCAGCTCTTCTCCCTGAAGTCCTCCAAAGCTCCCCCTACTCTGGACAGATCCCACAATCCAGATCAGAAATAGTATCCCCGTGACTCACCCTCCTCTTCTGAGACCCCTCCCTTGGGAGCAGCAGAGCATCTTGATGCTGCCAGGACACTGGCTCCCAGTGTGTGTGTGTGTGTGTGTGTGTGTGTGTGCACGCACACAAGCATACACACACACACACACACACACACACACACACAGAGGCATGTCCCCCACGTGCCAGGACCAGGCCCTCCACCCCAACCCTGAGTCCCAGGGGTACTGTAACAGTCAAGGAAAAGGGAAGAGAGAACCCTATTTTCCTTCCTCTTAGACCCGGGGGCAGGGGGTCCCCCTTCCTGGCCATTGGAGGCCCTGGAACAGGGCCCGCTGAAACCTCACCTCTCTCTCTGGCAGCATAGTCCAAACACCATTTTCAGCCTAAGAAGAAAAGATGGTCAGCAGTCAATGCGTCACGCAGACCGGGGATCCCAGCGTTCCTTTACCTGGTGGCTTGTGGGGACTGCAGTGGGCCAGAGGCAGTGGGGGGAATGGCAAGGACATCTGCCCACAGGGCTCAGCCCGGGGACGGCCTGCAGGTCACAGCCGGAGGCCAAACTCAGGATGGAGTGGGCTAGCGATGGGAGCTTGGAAAACACTCAGGGATTCCTCCCAAGACCTCAGAGCCCCAAGCAAAGCTGGTTTCAACACCCTCAGAGCTGGAAAGGCAGCTCCCAGAGAATCGGGATGGGAAAAGGGGGTTGGGAGAGGAGTAAGGAAAAAGGTATCGCTCTACTGAACATTTGGTAAAAAATGACCCCAGATGTAGGTGGCTAATTATTTCAGAAATGCTGCGTAACGGAAACTACTCAAAAGTATTGGTAGCTTTTGATCACTATTATTTACTAGTATAATTTAGGAGTCCTGGGGGTATCCCCGGCCTCTTCAAAACACCTTCTCTGACTGAAATCCCACCACCGTGGCCGATTCCATACGAACCGCCACCACTGTGAAGTCAAGGTCTCCACTGTGGAGCTGGACCCAGTGTGGCCTGGGGCCTCTGCTTCCCAGGGAGCTCCCTACTCTCACCAGGGACTATTTCGGAATCTCCCTTTAAACCTCGACCCCCACTCTGCCTTCCCCACTTCCAGCAGAGAACACAGACGCCCCCACATGGGCGTTCCCTCAGCTCTCTGCCGCCTCCCTGCTCCCAGGCCCTTTTATCCCCAGGAACGCGGCTGCCCTCCGCTCTCTGGGCCCAGCCCCACTGTGTGCTCCACGCCATCCGGTCTTCTCACAGCCCCGGGGGTTTGGGGTCCCCTCTCTCACTGGTATATTCAGCCTTTCCTTCTCTACTGGCTCCTAATCAGCATTTCACACACCACTCATGTGTCCCATTAAAAAAAGGCCTTCTCGAGGCACCTGGGTGGCTCAGTCGGTTAAGCGTCCGACTTCAGCTCAGGTCGTGGCCTGACAGTCCGTGAGTTCGAGCCCTGCGTCGGGCTCTGGGCTGACGGCTCGGAGCCTGGAGCCTGCTTCGGATTCTGTGTCTCCTCCTCTCTCCGGCCCTCCCCTGCTCATGCTCTGTCTCTCTCTCTCTGTCTCAAAAATAAATAAAAACATTAAAAAAAGAATTTTTGAAAAAGGCCTTCTCCCTTGAACAGATCCCTTCCCAGCTACCATTGTAATGGCGCCCTATCCTTCACACCGGCCCTCGGGCGTCTGCAGGGAGCGTCTTCACTCCTCCCCTCGGTCCACGGCTGCTTCAGCGTGGTCCTGTCCCCGCAAACCTCCAAAACCTCTCTCGCCAAGGTCACCAACAGCGCCGAGCCACCAAAGCCAGTGGGCCTTTTCCAGGCGTGGCTGACTTCAGCTCTCCGCAGGTCACTGCGGTGCCTCCCTTGCCCAGAGTCACCTTCCCTGAGAAAAGCGCCGGCAACGTATTCAGCAGGAAGCTTTCTAGTCATTTCTAACCTGGCGTGAGCAAAGTTATCAGGCTTTCTCTGAGAGGCGGTTTGGGGGCGGAGAGGAGAGTAAATGAGTCCTGAGGGAGAGAAGAGGGAGAAGGGGAAGGCCAGGCAGGAAGGGCTGCGGGGACGGCGAGCTGAGAGTCGCAAAGACAACTTCCACCTGCTCCGGCGCGTTACTGAGGGCCGCCCTTCGAGCCGCCTCACCACGGCGGCCCACCTTGATGTCAGCGATTCGCAGAGTGCCCTTCGACCCGTTCAGTGTCCAGGCGGCCCACTCACCTCCCTCTGGCTCCAGGACCGAGCCCGTGAAGGGCACTGCAGCCCGGCTCAGGGTGGGGGGGCCGGGGCGCGGCCCCTCCCTTTTGCAAGGAGAGTGCTGTCTGTGTGTGACGTCACGTCCCAGGGGGCTTTATGACAGGACAGCCTCTCCACCCGTGGCCAGAACAGCTGGTCAGTTGCCTCAGGGCGGCTTTAACCCCCCTGCAAAGGTCAGAGGCGGGACCTTTGGAGCTGTCTCTTCAGTTCCATTCAAGGCCACCACCGCTGCCTGAGCCCCTACGATGTGTCAAGTTACGTGCCGAGAGAGCCCCGTAGGGACTCAAAGACACAAAGGTGTGTAAGGCTCAGTCTTGTCACGTAACCCAAGAGGATGTTGTCTGCATCAGACACAGGAACACAGCCTAACCATTTCTGACTGTCATCCATTCGTCCATTCATTCAACCAGGGTCCGCCGGGCCTCCGTTTGGGGCCAGGAAAAATGTGGAGGCCATAGAAAGGCAAACAGGACACAGAGCCTGCCTTCGAGGAGCTTGACAACACCAAATAGACATATTCTGATTCAAGACAGTAACTTTTACCCTCCCCAAATTACTATGAATGTGACTAAGTAATAATGACAGAAGTGTGGGTGAGTAAAACTGAGGAATGCTTAGGGGCACGTGGGTGGCTCAGCCCGTTAAGCATCTGACTCTCGATTTCGGCTCAGGTCATGATCTCACAATTCGTGAGATCGAGCCCCATGAGGGGCTCTGTGCTCACAGCACGGAGCCTGCTTGGGATCCTGACTCCCTCTTTCTCTCCCTCTCTCTGCCCCTCCCCCTCCCATAATAAATAAAACGTTTAAGAAAGACCCTGAGGAATAGTTTCATATATACGTGAAATATTTACCAAGATGACCACATTTGCAGCCATAAAACAAGCCTCACTAAATTTAAAAGATTAAAGTCACTTCTGGGGCGTGCCTGGCTGGCTCAGTCAGGAGGGCATCCAACTCCTGATCTCAGGGTTGTGAGTTCATGCTGCACATTGGTTGTGGGGCCTACTAAAAAAAAAAAAAAAAAAAAAAAAAAAAAAAGGATTTTTTTTGAGAAAAAAAAAAAAAAAAAAAAAAAAAAAAAAAAAAAGTATGTTCTTTGACCACAATGGAATTAAATTAGAAATCTGCAACAGAAAGATCCCTGGAAAATCTCCAAATATTTAGAAACTAAACACACGTTTAAATAACATATAAGTGAAATAAAAAATCTAAGAGAAAATTCAAATGTTTTTTGAACTGAATGAAAATGAAAAAAATATCAGAATGTGTGGAATGCAAAGTACTACCTAGAAAAAAACTCACAGTACTAAAAATATCTATATTAGAAACTAACAGGGGCACCTGGGTGGCTCAGTCAGTTAACTGCTGGACTCTCAGTTTTGGCTCAGGTCATGATCTCCTGGTTCATGAGTTCAAGCCCTGCATAGGGCTCTGTGCTGATAGCTCAGAGCCAACTTGGGATTCTCTCTCTCCCACTCTCTGTGCCCCTCTTCTGCTCTCTCTCTCTCTCTCTCAAAATAAATAAATAAAATTTAAAAAAAAATTTTAGAAAGGAAATAACAAATGTGGGGTGCCTGGGTGGCTCAGTTAAATGTCCAACTTCAGTTCAGGTCATGATTTTATGGTTTGTGAATTCAAACCCCACATAGGGCTCTGTGCTGACAGTACAGAGCCGCTTGGGATTCTCTATCTCTCCCTCTCTCTCTGCCCCTTCCATGCTCTATGTCTCTTAAAAATGAATAAACTTAAAAAAAAGAAAATAACAAATGTCTCAAATGAATTGCCTCAGTTTCTACTTTAAGAAACTGGAAAGGGAAGAGCAAATAAAGCCCAAAGTAAGCCCAAGAATTGAAATAAAAAAGATTAAAGAGAAAATAATTGAAATAGAAAACAGAAAAACAATAGGAAAAAATCAATAAAACCAAAAACTTGTTTTGTGAGAACAAAATGCATAATTCTATAGACAGACTAAACCAGGAAAAAAATAAGATGCGAGTGATTAATATCAAGAATGATAAAGGTGACAATGAGGCAGATTCTATAGATACCAAAATGATAATAAGGGAATATTATGAACATGTCATGCCAATAAATTGGACAACATAGAGGAAATAGACAAAATCTTTAAAAGGCACTAAATACCTCATCTCAGACAAGAAGAAATACAAACACTGAATAATACATCTATTGAAGACATTGAGGGCAGCATTATCTGATACCAAACCCAGACAAACCCAGACAAGAAAACTACATCCCTCATAAACATAGGTGTAAATATTATTAACCAATTATAACTTGAAACCAACAACATATGAAAAGTATAATACATAATACCAAAGGAGTTTACCCTCAGGAATTCGAGGTTGGCTCAACCTTCAAAAAGCAATCAACATAATTCACCATAGTAACTAAATAAAAAAGAAAAATCATGTGATTATCTCAACAGGTGCATAAAAAACATTTGATAAAAATCAACATCTGTTCCTGAAGAAAAACTTCCAGAAAACTAGGAGTAGTTGAGAATATCCTTGACTTGATGGAAGACATCTATGAAAAACTTAGTGCTAACAATACACTCAATGGAAAATACTGAATACTTTCCCCCTAAGTTCAGGAATAAGGCAAGGATGTCTGCCCTCGTCATTTCTATACAATATTGTGCTGGAAGTTTTAGACAATGAACTCAATGAAAAAAGAGAAGTAATTGCCCCTTACACCATTTGTAAACCTACCCTACTCCTGAATGGGGCAGTGATGTCAGTGAGAAAGCATGACATCAAACATCCCTTACCATGCCTAATCTAGTCCAGTAACCAACCTAACGTCTGCAAATCTGATTTATTACCACTTGGCAGTTTTTTTTCCCTGAAGTCAAACTGTATACTTTGAGTAACAGATTTCTAGAGTCAGAGCCTCATTACTGCAATGATTCATCCCTTTATATAACTTATAATACTGTTTGTGTCCATTTCATTAAAGAGCTGTAACATTTTCTCCATCAATTTCTGTAGCAAATTGCAAACGAGACCAAAGCCTTTCACTTGCAAATGTATAATGTTGCTTATTGATTAAACTAATGTTTTTCAAATTTGACAATCAGCGTTAGCCATTATAAAAGACGACCAATCCTTCCAATGAACTTCAAAGCTTAACATAAAAAGAAAGAAAACTGGAGAGACAGACAGAGATGTAAAAGGCGATCAGATTGGAAAAGAAGAAGTAAAACTATCTTTATTTTACAGACAACATGATTGTGTATAAAGTCCTATGGATCATACAAAAAACTGCTATATTTTAGCAAGGTTGAAGGATACTAGATCAATATGTAAAAATAAATTATATTTGCAGTGTAAATATAAAGCTGCTCTAAAAAATAAAGTGTATTTAAAAATCAATTATATTTCTATATAATAGCAACAACTGGGAATTGAAATATTTTTAACTATACCATTTATGATACCATCAAAAATATGAAATTTATAGGGGAAAATGTGGCAAAAGATGTATGCTAGATCTGTACAGTAAACACTACAAGGCACTGCTAAAAGAAGTTTAAAAAGACCTACATAAATGAAGAGATATACCACGGTCATGGATCAGAGGATTCAAGATTGTTAAGATGTCAATCCCACCCTCAAACTGATGTATAAATTCAGTGTAATTGTAATAAAAGTTCCAGCGAACTTTTTTTCATTGTTAAAATCGATATGCTTTATCTAAGGATCATAATGGAAATGTGAAGGGCCTAAAATAGCCAAACAATAAAAAAAAAAAAATAAAGTTGTTTAGGAATCAAGGCAATATGAAGTTGTTGATGTCAAGAGAGACGGGAAAGAATAGAATCCAGATAAAGGTCTGTACACTGTCGACTGATTTTAGACAAAGGTGCAAAGGTAATTCACTGGAGGAAAGAGTCTTTTCAATAAATGGTCCTAGAGAAACTGGATATTCATAAGGAAAAAAGTGGATTTTGATTCATATTTCACACCATGTACAAAAAATAACTCAAAATTAATCATAGACCTAAATCTAAAACCTAAAACTATAAAATTTCTAGAGGAAAACATAGGAAAAAATCTTCGTGACTATGGATTAAGCAAAGATTTCTCAATATAACACCAAAATCATGATCCATAATAGAAAAAAACTGATATCCTGGACTTCATAAAAATCTAAATCTTCCCTTCTAAAGACACTATTAAGAGAATAGAAAGGTAAGCCACAGACTCAGAGAACATATTTGCAAATTATATATCTAATAAAGAAATCTGTCTAGGATATATAAAGAACTCTCAAACTCAACAATAAGAAAACAAACAAGTGATTTTTAAAACGGGCAAAAGATTTAGGGGCTCAGTCGGTTAAGCATCCGACTTCAGCTCAGGTCACGATCTCGCGGTCCGTGAGTTCGAGCCCCGCGTCAGGCTCTGGGCTGATGGCTCAGAGCCTGGAGCCTGCTTCCGATTCTGTGTCTCCCTCTCTCTCTGCCCCTCCCCCGTTCATGCTCTGTCTCTCTCTGTCTCAAAAATAAATAAACATTAAAAAAATTTTATAAAAAAACAAAAACATAGACCTACCATGTTACCTAGCCATTCCCCTCTAGGTATTTACCCAAGAAAGAAAGCATATTCCGTACAAAGACATACACACAAATATTCATAAAAGCTTTATTTATAATAGCCCCAAAGTGGAAACAACCCAAATACCCATGAACAAATTGTGGCGGCACATCTGTATGACAGAATACACTCAGCAATAAAAGGAATGGGCTACTGATCCCCATAACAATAAGGATGAATCTCAAAATAATTTTGTTGAGTGAAAGAAGCCAAATAAAGACGAATACATACTGTATGATTCCATTTATATAAAATTTTGCAAAATGCAAATAAGTTTTCACGACAGAAAGCACATCAGCGGTTGCCTGGGGAAGGAGGTAGGAATAGGAAGAGAGGGGATGGAGGGATTACAAAGGCACATGACGAAGCTTCTAGGGGTGACGGCTACGCTCACTGTCTTAATTGTGGTGATGCTTTCAGAAGTGCATATCAAAATATCAAACGGTAACACGTGCAGTTTGCTGTATGTCAACTATACATCGATAAAGTTTTTATTTTTTTTAATTTAAAAAAAATTTTTTTTTAATGTTTATTTATTTTTGACAGAGAGAGACAGAGCATGAGCAGGGGAGGGGCAGAGAGAGAGGGAGACACAGAATCGAAAGCAGGCTCCAGGCTCCGAGCTGTCAGCACAGAGCCCGATGCGGGGCTCGAACTCACAGACCGCGAGATCATGACCTGAGCCGAAGTCGGACGCTCAACCGACTGAGCCACCCAGGTGCCCCCGATAAAGTTGTTTTTAAAAAGAGTAAAGTTATATGAACGGTCCTATTTTCTCTTCCTCCAGACTTTAAACACTGCAAATATTCTTTAAACGTTTAAACAGGTACTCGCATAATCTCCAAAAGAACCTACCTCAACTCCTAACGGAGCACACATAGGTATTTCTTTAGAAGGATAAGAAACAGAAAAAAAAGGCCTGTGGAAAGAACTGGCGACCCAAAAGGAGGAATTCAGCAAGAGGATTCAGAGCAATCAATGGCCTCCTAAGCGATAGTTAACCCCCAAAATAGCAGAAAACTAGAAATGTCCTATTTTGTATTCTCAACAATATTCAAGAAGACATTGTATCTATGAAACTGTAGGCAGTAACAAAAACTTACCCTGATGCAGGCCGATAGTTAAATTTTATTATTATTTTATTTTTTGGAAGATTTTATTTTTTAGGTAATCTCCCCACCCAGCTTGGGGCTTGACCGCACAACCCCGGGATCAAGAGTGGCACGTTCCACCCCATGAGCCAGCCAGGGCCCACTAAGTCTTGAAATGTAACGGAGGGGCGCCTGGGTGGCTCAGCCGGTTAAGCGTCTGACTCTTGACCTCGGCTCAGGTCATGATCTTGCAGTTTGTGGGCTTGAGCCCCGTGTCAGTGTGGAGCCAGCTTGGGATTCTCCCTCTCTCCCTCTCTCTCTCTGCCCCTCCCCTGCTCATTCTCTCTCTCAAAATAAATAAATAAACTTTTAAAAAATGTAATGGAAACACTGACTAGCAGGTTGGATACTACAAAAACAAAACAAAACAAAACAAAACAAAACAAAACAAAACTGAATTAGTGCATTAAAAGAGGAGACCAAGAAATTCTCCCAGAACACAGAGGCAAAAGATAAAGAATGGGCACATTTGAGAGAAAACAGATGGAGGACAAACCTAGAAGACCAAATAAATAGTCATAAATAAGAACACCGGGGGGAAAGAGAGTTGAGGGAGAGGCAATGAAATAAAAACGTTCCCTGAAGTAAAGGAAGCTTTGACTCTTAATCAGTCACATGCTTTTAGATTAACTTAATAAGGCAAAAATAACACTAAGCATATATATCTTGGTAAGATTTTTGAATTTTAAGGATAAAGAAAATATTAAGGGGGCACCTAGCTGGCTCAGTCAGTGGAGAATGTGACTCTTTTTTTTTTTTTTTTTAATGTTGATTTATTTTTGAGAGAGAAAGAGACAGAGTGTGAGCAGGGGACGGGCAGAGAGAGAGGGAGACACTGAATCTCCAGGCTCCCAGCTGTCAGTACAGAGCCCAAGGTGGGGCTCAAACCGTCAGATCATGACCTGAGCCAAAGTCAGACGCTTAAAGGACTGAGCCACCCAGGAGCCCCTGGAGAACGTGACTCTTAATCTCAGGGTTGTGAGTTCAAGCCCCATGTTGGGTGTGGACACTACTTAAAATCTAAAGAAAGAAAGAAAGAGAGAGAGAGAGAGAGGGAGGAAGGAAGGAAGGAAGGAAGGAAGGAAGAAAGAGAAAGAATGAGAGAGAAAGAAAGAAAAAGAAAGAAAGAAAAGAAAGAAAGAGAGAGAAAGAAAAGCAAACATTAAGGCAGAGGGGGAAAACCCCAGATTACCTAAAAAGAATGAAGAATCAGAATGGCGTCAATTACCACACGCAATACAGAACGTCAGAGGAGAGTGGATGACGTTCTACAGAGTACTGAGAGAAAATGACTGATCGTGACCCAAGAATTCTATGCTGAGCCAAGCTGTCAGTGCCAGGACGACAGAAAGGTTCTCCGTGGCCACTGGGCCCAGACGTCAGCCTGCCGCCTGTGGACACTGCCTCTCTCCTGCCTCAAACCACAGAGGTAAAAGAGAGTAGCCCTGAAAATAAATCCGTAATAGTTCTGGAAAACAAAAAGCGGGGCCCTGTTAAACTGGAAGCGATAAGGAACCCCTCAAGAATGGAAGGCAGACAGAATGAGGTTGACAGAGGAAACCAAAGCACAGATTATAGGCAGGAGCATCACCGTGAAAGGTGGAAGGTCTCTGGGGGTCTCTGCTCATTAAAATGCTGGATCTCGGGAGCGGGACAGAACCCTATTAGGATAACTGCTGGGGGGATTCATGTGAAGCAGAAAGTTGACGGGCTTCCTCTCTCCTCACCTGTGGCAAAGACAAAAACATGGATTAACCACCAGGTGAGAGCAATGAATGTGGGAATTTGTTTTTAATGTTTATTTTTAAGAGGGAGGGGGAGGGGCAGAGAGAGAGGGAGACAGAGGATCCGAAGCAGCCTCCTCGCTGTTAGCACCGAGCTCCATGTGGGGCTTGAACTCACAGACCCTGAGATCATGACCTGAACCGAAGGCTGACACGTAACCCACTGAGCCACCCAGGTGCCCCAAATGTGACAATTCTTGGCCAGAGAAGTGCTTTATGGCTGGTAACTAACACCCAGCAGGAATGGGGAGCCCCGGTGCCCCAGAGTCTAACCACAAGCATACCCTGATTAGCAGTGTGTTTTCATGACCCTACATAGACTAATAGTATTCCACAATAAATAAAAGCATTCAAAGAGAGTCTACCAAAGTATTTAAAAAGTATGTTTGGGGACGCTTGGGTGGCTCAGTCGGTTAAGCGTCAGACTTTGGCTCAGGTCATGATCTCCTGGTTCACAAGTTCGAGCCTCGCATCAGGCTCTGTGCTAACAGCACGGAGCCTGGGGCCTGCTTCGGATTCTGCGTCTCCTTCTCTCTCTCCCCCTCCTCCACGTGCACTCTGTCTCTTTGTCTCTCAAAAATAAATAAACATTAAGGGGCGCCTGGGTGGCTCAGTCGGTTAAGCGTCCGACTTCGGCTCAGGTCACGATCTCGCGGTCCGTGAGTTCGAGCCCCGCGTCGGGCTCTGGGCTGACAGCTCAGAGCCTGGAGCCTGTTTCGGATTCTGTGTCTCCCTCTCTCTCTGACCCTCCCCCGTTCATGCTCTGTCTCTCTCTGTCTCAAAAATAAACGTTAAAAAAAAAATTAAAAATAAATAAATAAATAAACATTAAAAAAATGCTTTAAAAAAAAAGAGTATGTTGTAACCCAGGAATAGAAGAGATCTTCTTACAAGTAAATTTATACTATATAAATATTTAAATCTCTATATGACAAAGCCATCAACAAAACTGAAAACAAACAAGAAATGGAGGTTTGCAGTGTATGTGACAAAGATTAATAGACCACAAAAGGCATTCCTACAAATCAATAGGACGATGAAATAGAAAAATGGGCAAAGAAGATGAAGAAATGTAAGTGGCCACGTAAAAAGCTCAATTTCATTAGTAATCATGAAAATTAAAACAAAGAGCTATTGGGGTGTCTGGGTGGCTCAGTTGGTTGACCGACCGACTTCAGCTCAGGTCACGATCTCGTGGTCTATGGGTTCGAGCCCCACGTCGGGCTCCACGCTGACAGCTCAGAGTCCGGAGCCTGCTTCGAATTCTCTGCCTCCCTCTCTCTCTCTCTGCCCTTCTCTCGACCACGCTTTGTCTCTGTCTCAGAAATAAATAAACATGAAAAAAATTTTTAAACAAACAACAAAAAAAGAGCTATTATTTTCTCCCCTTAAATTGGCAAAACTGTAAAACTGACAATGTTCAATGCTCAGGTGGGTACAAGGAACCCAGTACTTTCAATCACTGATGAGAGCAAAATTTGGCAACATCTATTCAAAACACACATACCTTTTGCCTCAGCAATTCTATTTCTAGTTATCTACTACAGAGAAATACCCACTCAGGCAGGCATAAATGAGGCATGAACGAGGATGTACTTTGTTTTTAAAGATTCTTTTTTTTTTTATGTGAGGGGGAGGGGAGGAGGGAGGGAGAGAGAGAGAGAGAGAGAGAGAGAGAACGAGAATCCCAAGCAGGATCTATGCTCTGCGCAGAGCCTGACGGGGGGTCCATCCTTGACCCGGGGATCAGGACCTGAGCCGAAATCAGGAGTCAGATGCTCAACCGACGGAGCCACCCAGCCTCCCCATATGTATTTTTTTTTTGAATGTTTATTTATTTTTGAAGGAGAGAGTGTGACCAGGGAAGCGACAGAGAGAGAGGGAGACACAGAATCCGAAGCAGGCTCTAGGCTCTGAGCTTCAGCACAGAGCCCGATGCGGGGCTTGAACTCACAGGCTGCGAGATCATGACCTAAGCCCAAGTTGGACGTTTAACTGACTGAGCCACCCAGGTGTCCCGTATGTCTCTTTTTTGTTTGTTTGTTTGTTTGTTTTCTTGTTTGTTTCTTTGTTTTAATGTTTATTTATTTTGGACAGAGAGAGAGAGAGAGAGACAGAGCATGAGTGGGGGAGGGGCAGAGAGAGAGGGAGACACACAATCCAAAGCAGGCTCCAGGCTCCGAGATACCAGCACAGAGCCCGACGCGGGGCTTGAACTCACAGACCACGAGATCATGACCTGAGCCGAAGTCAGACGCTCAACCGACTGAGCTGCTCAGGTGTCCCTGTCTCTTGTTTTTAATAGCACAGAGTTGGAAATCAGGCCTATGAATAGGTGAACAACTGACATACGAAATATGCTATATCCACATTACAACTTCTTTCCAGAACTAAAATGAATCAGATCTAGATGAACTGAGAGAATGATCTTGGAGAAAAAAGGGAGATGCAAAACAGCAGGTATGATAGAAGTCAGGTATGGACACCCTCCCCCAAAATTTCAGCCCACAAATTCAAATGTGCAAGAAATGGTGAAATGGCACACTTCTTTCTTGTTACATAAACATCATTTTAAACTCTAGGCTCTCAGGGATCCTCTGTCTCCCTCTCTCTCTGCCCCTCCCCTGCTCACACGCATGCACGTGCTCTCTCTCTCAAAAATAAATATTAAAAAAAAAAAAAACAAAAAAAACCCACAAAGGGGCGCCTGGGTGGCTCAGTCAGTTAAGTGGCCGACTTCGGCTCAGGTCACGGTCTCGTGGTCCGTGAGTTCGAGCCCCGCGTCGGGCTCTGTGCTGACAGCTCGGAGCCTGGAGCCTGCTTCCGATTCTGTGTCTCCCTCTCTCTGACCCTCCCCCATTCATGCTCTGTCTCTGTCTCAAAAATAAATAAACGTTAAAAAAAAAAATTAAAAGAAAAACCAACAAAAAACAAAACTCCAAGCCCTCAAGTTTGTGGGAAATGAACCCTAAGTAATTCTTGAGGCATTGCTGCCCCTCACCCTCAACCCAGAATTTTACCCAGATTTTGGGCAGGGCCGAGGCTTGTGAGGGCGAGGACTGTGTCTCTGTCTTCTCCAGGTCCTCTGTATTTGGCTCAATGACCAGCAGAGGACGCCACTCAGGAAATGTCTGGAAAATGCATGCGATGGTCACACAGAGGATAAGTGGCCGGGCCCGCGATCCAGACTCCTGTCCACTGCTCTCTGCTGTGCAACACACGCAGCCCCGCGGGGCCCTGTGCTGGGCTGTACCACACTTGGTGATCTCCCCCTTCCTACTGAATATTGTCAAGGGAGACCTAGTGGAGAGTCAGGACTTCCACCTTCGATCACAGGTAAAAAGAAACCTCCCTCTCATGGTGTCTGTGGAAGCCACAAGGGGAGGAGCAGTCATGAGGCACTCCCACCCTTACCGGCCAGACAGCAGGGAGGTAGGAGAGGAAGACTTGTAGGGAGCCGGAACTCCCGCTCCTGCTAATTACCCTGAGGGCTCCCCACCCCGCTGCTTACGGTCAAATGAGGCTCAGTGGAGGGCCTGGACCTCTTTCCTCACTTGCAGTAATAAGGAAGCTCCACCATTTCCCCTGCAGGAGTGGTCTCAAAGGAAGCTACCTTAAAAAAAAAAAAAAAAAAAGTTTAGGGGCACCTGGGTGGCCTTGTCAGTTAAGCTTCGATTTCAGTTCAGGCCATGATCTCATGGGTGAGTTCAAGCCCTGCGTCTGGGCTCTATGCTGACAGCTCGGAGCCTGGAACCTGCTTCGGTTGTGTCTCTTTCTCTCTGCCCCTCCCCTGCTCGCACTCTGTCTGTCTGTCACTCTCTCTCTCCTCCCAAAAATAAATTATAAAAACATTTAAAAATTTTTTCTTTAAGTTTAAATAAGATCCAGGGTCTCCTAACATAATATCCCAAATGTCCAGGTTTCAATAAAAAAAAAAAAAAATCACTCATCATGCCCAAGACAAAGAGTATCTTAAACTGAATGGAAAAAAAAAAAAATCACTAGATGCCAACAGCAAGATGATAAAGGCAGAATTATCTGTAAAGATTCTAAAGCAGCCATCGGAAACATGCTTCAACAAGCATTTATGAACATGCCTGAAACAAAATAAAAAATAGAGTCTCAGCAAAGAAACACTAGATAGAAAGGAGAACCAGATAGCGATTCTAGAACAATCATTGAAATAAAAAGCTCAGTGAATGGGCTCAAAAGCAGAAAGGAGAGGACAGGAAAAAAAGCCAGTGAACTGGAAGGTAAAACAATAGAAATTATCCAGTCTGAACCACAAAAACAGACTGAGGAAAAAATGAGCAGAGTATCAGGGACGTGTGGGGCAGAGCTGAACAAATACTCAAAGAAAACTTTCCAAATTTGGTGAAAGGCATAAAATGACAGACTCAAGAAGCTGAGCGAACTCCAAACAAGATAAATCCAAACAAGTTTACACCAAAACACATTATGGTCAAACTTCTGAAAACTAAATAAAGGAGAAATCTTAAGAGTAGCCAGAGGAAGGGCGCCTAGGTGGCTCAGTCTGTTGAGCGTCCAACTTCAGCTCAGGTCATGATCTCACAGCTCGTGGGTTCCAGCCCCGCATCGGGCTCTGTGCTGACAGCTTGGAGCCTGGAGCCTGCTTCGGATTCTGTCTTCCTCTCTCTCTGCCCCTAAGCCACTCGCATTCTGTCTTTGTCTCTCTCAAAAATAAATAAACATTTAAAAAAAAAAAGAGTAGCCAGAGGAAAAGCAACTCCTTACCTACACGGGAAAATCAACTCAAATGAGAGCTAATTTCTCATCAGAGGCCACAGACGCCAGAAGAAAGTGACACAACATTTTCAAGTGTTGAAATGTCAACCCAGAATCCCATATCCAATGAAAATGTCCTTTCATTGGATGTTGGAAGAAATCAGGAAATTCCCAGATAAAGGAAAACTAACAGAATTTGTCACCAACTGATATGCTCAACTGACTTCTGATAAAGGGCCAAAAGCAATTCAGTGGAGGAAAACTGGCTTTTTAACAAATGGTTCTGGAGTGATTGGACGTCCACAGGCAATAAAAAAAAAAAAAAAAAAAGAATATCTAAATCTAACATGTTATACCAAAGTTAATTCAAAATGAAAAACGTACCATGTACTTAAATATAAAACATAAAACTTTTATTTATTTTAAAGTTTTATTTGTTTAAGTAATCTCTCTACCCAACGTGGGGCTCGAACTCAGAACCTCAAGATCAAAAGTCACATGCTCTTTCAACTGAGCCAGCCAGGCACCCCCAAACATAAAACTTTTAGAGAAAACAAACAAACAGATAATCTTCTGAATGTAGGGCTTGGCAAAGTGTTCAATTTGACACCAAAAGCACAATCCATTAAAGGAAACAACAGTGGCGAGAGGGGCTGGGGGTAGTGGGTAGCCTTTAACCTACATCTATATCAACACATCCGCCCCAATAAAGTAATCTGGTTTGCTACAGAATATTAACGTTTTCTTAATTTGGAGTAAAATGTTTAATGTAAGTGTAAATAGGGGCTTAGATGCAAACATAGGACCAAGACAATCTCCTGGATAAAATCTACCCCACCTCCACCCTCAACAACACTGCTACCCTTCACTGGCTCGTGATCACTAGGATCTACTCTGTGTGACATGTGATAGGGATTGAGGTTACAGAAGTTAACAGGATTAGGGGCCCCTGGGTGGCTCGGTTGGTTGAGCGTCTGACTTTGGCTCAGGTCATATCTGGTGGTTCGTGAGTTCCAGCCCCACGAGTGGCTCTCTGCTGACAGCTCAGAGCCTGGAGCCTGCTTCAGATTCTGTGTCCCCTCTTCCTCTGCCCCTTCCCCACTAGTGCTCTGTCTCTCTCAAAAATAAATGAACATTAAAAAAATTTTTTTTTTTTAAGTTAACAGGATTCTCATAATCTGATTGGTAGACACAGGAAAGAAAACTAATACTTATCAAACATCTGTGTGCTTCGAAACACTCTCCTAGGCACTTCACATTATCTAGATGATCTCACTTACTCCTCACAACCCTGGGTGGTAGCCACCATTATCCCCATTTTACAGATGTGAAAACCAGAGTTCATGGGGGAAAGGTAACTTGACATACAGCTTGTAACTGGTATCAGGAACGGACAATACATGTTTTTCACCATATACTACATTGCTTCTAATTCTACAGAGGTATTTGTTTTCTGTACTGTCCCATTTCCCAATCTTCTAAAGTCATTTTTTTTTTTAATTTTTTTTTTTTAACGTTTATTTATCTTTGAGACAGAGAGAGACAGAGCATGAACAGGGGAAGGGCAGAGAGAGAGGGAAACACAGAATCTGAAACAGGCTCCAGGCTCTGAGCTGTCAGCACAGAGCCCGACGCGGGGCTCGAACTCACGGACTGTGAGATCATGACCTGAGCCGAAGTCGGACGCTTAACCGACCGAGCCACCCAGGCGCCCCTAAAGTCATTTTTAATAAAGACAAATAGGGTTTTTTTTTTTTTCTTTCTGTTTTTAAGGTGATGAGAGCAAGAAGGCATTATTATCTGGGCTTTACACATTTGAGAAATCATCAGATTCCATGTTTTCCAGCAGCTTTGTTGAGATATAATTAACATAACGTAGAATTTATCCCCCATCCGTGTTAAGTGCACAATGTAATGAATTTTAGTTTATTTACAAAGCTGTACACTGTGCCACAAACTAATTTTAGAGGATTTCCATCAGCCTCAACAGAAACCTTATGCTACATTCGCTCCTCGTTTCCACTCAGCCCACTCATCTATATGGATTTGACTTTTCTGAACCCTTCATATAATTGAAATCATACGTGTTTTGTATCTAGCTTTTTCCATTTAGCATAATGTTTTCAAGGTTCATCATAGCTACAAAGTATTCCATTGTATGGATATGCCACATTTTGTTTATCCACTTTTTTTTTTTTTTTTTTTTAGATCCATCCAATTCACAGATTTTTGGTTACTGTGAATAATGCTGCTATGAACATTTGTTTATATGTCTTTGTGCGGACAAATGTATTCATTTCTTCTGGGCAGATACCTAGGATTGAAATTGTTGGATCACACAGTGAGTCTATGTTTAACTTTTCTTCCAGGGGATACATTTATCTATTTTTTAAAGTTTATTTATTTATTTTCAGAGCGAGTGAGAGTGGAGGAGGGGCAGGGAGAGAAACCCCAAGCACGCTCTGTGCTGTCAGCACAGAGCCCAACGTGGGGCTCGATCTCCCCAACCGTGAGATCGTGACCTGAGCCGAGATGGGAGAATCAGATGCTTAACGGAATGAGCCACCCAGGTGTCCCTACGATTAACTTTTTAAGAAACTGCCAGACTGGTCTCCGACGTGGTTGCATTATTTCACTTTCCCGCCAGCGGTGAAGGAGCGTTCCAATTTCTCCACATCCTCGCCAACACGGACTATTGTCTCTCTTCTGTTCTGGGCATTCGAGTGGGTGAGAAATGGCATGTTGTTATGGGTTGGACTTGTATTTACCTAATGACTAACAATGCTGAGTGTCTTTTCGTGGTATTCGTTGATCGTTGTGGCTCTTCTTTGGAGAAATAGCTATTCACATCCTTTGCCCATTAAAAGAATAAGACTTTATTTTTTGGAGCAGTTTTGGTTTCACAGCCAAACTGAGCGGAAAGTACAGAGATTTCTCATATACCCTTTTCCCCCACCCCACCCCCAGGCTCCCCTACTATCAATATCCCCCATCACAGAGCAACATTCGGTACAATCGGTGAACGCTGACGTATCATTGTCATCCAAAGCCCATAGTTTGCATTTCGGTTCACTCTATGGGTTTGGACAAAGGTATAGGACATGTATCTACCACTATAACATCATACAGAGTCTCACTGCCCTAAAAATCCTGTGTTGCGCCGATTCATTCATTGATTCCCTCCACCCCCTCCCCGCCAGCCCCTAGCAACCAATGATCTTTTTATTGTCTCCATAGTTTCGTCTTTTTCCGTTAAGCCTTGTAGCTGGAATTATACCGTATACAGCCTTTCCAGGTTGGCTTTTTTCACTTAGTAATATCCGTTTAACTGTCCTCCGTGCCTTTTCATGGCTCCATAGCTCATCTCTTTCTAACGCTAAAGAACACTCCACTGTCCGGATGTTCAAAAGTGTATTTACCCATTCACCTCCTGAAGGACCTCTTGGTTGCTCCCAAGTTTGGGGAATTATGAATAAAGCGGCTGTAAACCTCTGTGTGCAGGTTTTCGGGTGGACAGAAGTTTTCAACTCCTACCCATCACACCAAGGAGCGCGATCGCCGGATCATATGGTAAGAGCGCGATCACTTTTGCGAGAAACCGCCAAGCCGGCTTCCACGGTGGCTGTATGATTCTGCGTTCTCACCAGCGATGAGAGGCAGCTCCTTCCTGCTGCTCCACATCCTCACTGCCATGTGGTGCTGACGCCTTGGCTTGTTTTTAAATTGGGCTATTTGTCTTTTTATTGTCGAGTGGTAAGAATCTTTTACATGTTCTAGATATAAGCGCTTTATAGCATATACGATTGGCAAATAGTTTCTCCCCAGTTTGTGGGTTGTTTTAGGGGCCTTTTTTTTTCATCGAAAAAAAAAATAATTCATGATAGTTACTAAATTCACGATAGTGGTTACTCCTGGAGGAGGCAGGAGCATGGAGCGGGTTAGACTGTGGCAAGGAGATATATAATGATGTAGGTGCTGTGAGACACAGAGCACAGACTCCGGGGTCAGCTCCTGGGTCTCACACCAACCCTGTCAAGTAACTTCAGCTCTCCGGCTCAGTTTTCTCATCTGTAAAATGGGTCTAACAGTGCTTGTTCCACTGGTGTGGTGTGATGCATAAACAAGTTAATGCCCCTGGAGAACTTAAGCCAGTGGCTGTCAAGAACACAGTATGCTTATATAAACTTCTTAAGGTGGGCCCGGAGGTTCCGAAGTTTCCATTTTCTTCTAATGCTTTAAACTTGAAGACGGTGCGTGCTTTCTTTTAACGCACAGCACACTTAAATGCACAGATTCATTTTAAAAGGTGCTACAGGAACAAAAATCTGATTCTTAACCCTTTCGAATGGGAAAGCCTGGGACAGATGCCAGGGCCATGTTCCATGCTGGCTGACCTCAGCCCTGGCTCCTGCTCCTCCCCCAACACACTTACAAGGTGCCTCCCAGATGCTCTTGGAGGTCAGGACAGGAGGGACACATCACGTAGCAGGTGGCCCAGACCTTACACCTCAGTTTCCTCACCTGTAGAAAAGGGGTGCTAACAGAACCTCTCTGATCCATGAGTTTAAATACGACCAGGTGGAATACCTAGTGCACGTTAACTGTTACTTTTCCCCGGGATGGTCAGGGGTAACCTCAATGCCAGCAACGACGGGGATACCCAGGATGGATAATGCGAGGCTCCTTCCAGCCCCAAATTTCTAGGCTGTTTTTCAGAGAGATCCACAGTTTGGCATGAAAATGTTCTTGCATAAAATGGGGCTGATGATAGAACCTACCTTCCTGGGGTGTGGAGAAGCGCCCCGAAGCTAATGGCCAGGAAAACGCTTTGGCATCTACATAGCCCTTGCAAAGAGTTGGTTTATAGGGGGAAAAAAATGTTGTCGCAGAAAAACCGCACAGGGGCCAGGCCATCGCCACGACAGCCCAGGCGCCACGTGTGCTTCCGCCGCCCTCTGGGGCCGCGGCCAGCGCCGCGAGGCTGACCGGCGAAGCTCTGCGACGCCCGCGCGCCCCCAGGCGCAACCAAAGGAGCGAGGCGGGCAGGTGGCCGGCGCCACACTGGGGGAGGCCGGGCAGCTGCTCGACGGCCACCCTGGCGCTCGAGCGTCCCCTGGCGGCGCGATTATGCCACGCTTAGGACCACCAATGTCTGAGCTGAAGTTTCCGCACAGGAGCATGCGCAGCCCCCAGCGGCCATCACCGAGGCCCCCCAGCCAATCAGAGAGCCCGACAGCTCTCCTCCCGCCTACCCGTGACGTTTAGGGGCATGGCGTTCAGTTTTAGCCAATGAGAAAAGACTTTCGTCCTTAGGCCGTACTCGCGGGAGGGGTTTCTTTAGCAAGATGGCGGCGAGCGGCCTCCGGCGAGCTGCCGTTGCGGCTCCCACTTCAGTGAAACCCGTTTTTAGTCGGGACATGAACGAAGCCAAGCGGAGGGTGCGCGAGTTGTACCGCGCCTGGTATCGAGAGGTGCCGAACACTGGTGAGAGGCAGCGGCGCACGCGGGGCTCCGGATGCAGCCGCCCAAGGTCGCAGCCGTCCTGGCCTCCCATTTCTCCCAGGACGAGCTGAGGTCACCGACTTGGGAACAGGCGTCTCTGGGTGCTTCAGGGGAGGAGGGTCCCTCGAGCATTAGTGGACCGGATCTGGCGGCCGCGCCCGAGTCAGACCAGCCGTGCCCCGCATCCGGATCGCGCTTCTAGGCGCCCTGGGCGCTTTGGCCCTTTAGTAATTCTTACCGAACCCGTGGGAGGGAAAGCAGGGACTGTCATTGACGTGCTTCATTTTACAGATGAGGCACCTAGAGGCGAAGGGACGCCCCTGAGGCCCAGAGCCAGCTCTTGTTGGATCTGGAACCCAAAGTCAACCGTAGAGTTCTTGAATATATGCACAGGTGCCCATTAGGTTATGTAAACAAAGTGGCCGTAGGACTTGAGCGATCATCCATCCCCCCACACAAAAACAGACAACCAGAGAAGGGACGTGATTTTCCCAAGGTCATCCAGTTAAGTCAGTGATGCCTCTTCCAGTCCAGGTGAGATGAGTGTCCTCCCATTTCCAGTTTCCCAAGCTTGTTCCCTAGATCTGTCTGTGTGTAGTATTTCTCAGGAACTCCTCCCCCACCCCACTAATGGCCTGCTCCCTACTACCTCCCTGTCCCCTGCCTTCACTTAGATGTCGGAGAACCAATCTGTTCACCCCAAGGATTGAAATAGAAGCTCCCTGGGTACAGAGATTCTGTTTTCTTATTTTGGTATTCCAAAAGGAATGGAAGGAAGGAAGGAAGGAATGAAAGGAAGATTGGGGGAAATTCCACTAAACCGTCAAGGGCAGTACGAATGTCATTGAATGGGCTGTCGATATTTTATTTTGTTGATTTGATTTAGTTTAGTTTAGTGTGGACTGTCACTGCCAGTCTGAGAGGGAAGGTGTTTTTAAGCGAGTTGGAGCATAATAGCACCCTTCTGGGCTGCCTCTTCCCTGCCTGTGAGAAGCAATAGAATGTGGTGGTTACAGAGACTTGCCTCCAGACCTTGCCCCTTAATATAGCTGTATGACCTTGAGCAAATGATTTCATCTTGCTATGCCTCAAGTTTCCTCATCTGTAAAATGAGCATCATGATAGTCCCTTCTTCAGAGAGGAGCCCTTATTAAATAGGAAATATATCTAAAGTGCTTAGGGTAAGTCCTGGCACTTAGTTAGGCATGCATTGAATGTTGGCTGCTACTGTTATTATTATTATTATTATTATCACTGTTATTTATAGCAGGAGCCTCCATGCAGAATCCAGTTTTGTTTTTGTTTTTTTTCATCTTTATTTGTTTATTTTCGAGAGAGAGCAAGAGAGGGATAGAGAGGGAGAGAGAGAGAATCCCAGACAGGCTCCGGCGCTGGATCTCACAAACCATCAGATCATGACCCCAGCTAAAATCAAGAGTCAGATGCTTCACTGACTGAGCCACCCAGGTGCCCCAGAATCCAATTTTTTTGATGTATGAGAACTGTTTGTTCCCCAGTGTCCCTGACTTTTTGAGAGGTTGCCAATGACCAGAACTTAGACCCACAGGATACTAGGGAGGGAGAAACTTCAGTGCACTGCTGGTTTGGGGACTGCAAATTTAAATGCCTTCAGGGGGCAGGTGGATGATAGGTATAGGGGAGTGACTGTAGCAGGGGGGTGGGGATATGGGGGGGGGGGGTGGTGTATTCAATTGCAGATGTTTAAAAACAATGTTTGCCTGGCAGAATACTTCTGTGAGTGTCCAGAACCCTTTCTTGTTGCAGAGAGGAGCAGGAGGTGGGGAACGAGACCCAGATGCAGGAAGAATGGTTTGCGTAGGGTTAAAAAAAAAAAAAAATCCGGTGGCTGAGTTGAGGATAGATCCACTTATCCACCCTCAGGAACCAGCTCTTTTTAAACCATCCCCTCCCAGGAATTCCCCTCAAATACTGTTCGGGAAGATAAACCCAGAGTCGGAAGGGTCCTGACAGGAGGAGCCTAGAGAGCAAGGGAAGGAATGAGAGGGAAGGGGTTAAGGGGGTGGTACATTCTTATGGGGAGGATTGGTGGTCTGTAGCTGGTCAGTTGCTCAGGCCTGTGTCTACACCAATGTCCTACTATCCATCGTTGGGATTCCAGCTGAGGAACGAAAGCAAAGAATTGGGAATAACTAATAGCATTTATAGTAACTAACGTTTATTGACTTGCATACATAGAGCCCAGCATTATGCTAAATGCTTTACATTGCTTTCTTTTAGGGTAGGTTCTGATTGTTTCCCTGTCTTTCAGAGAAGAAAACCGAGGCATGTAAATGTATCTCACATCACACCATTAGTAAGGGGAGGAGCGTGACATAGGAGACCCTGACTGTCCAGCTGTTAACACCTGGCTCCTGCTGTGGTTTTCCCTGAATCTCAGGGGACCCAGTTATGCCGCACTTGGAGAGCAGCCACGTGCCTGGGTGGCGGCTGCCTTGCATGGGAACACAGGGACAGAACTACCTGCCGAATCCCTCCACTGAAAAAATATTAACCTGAGGCTTGGTGGTTACAGAACAGGAGACTTTCTGTAGAAACCATTTAATTTCCATTTCATCGGGTATCTCTTGTACTACAGGGTCAGTACTAAATGCTTAGAGATACAAATGGGAATAAAACAACCCTGCCTTCAGGGGTCTTATGGACTAGTCAGGAAGATCGGCATATATCCAGATTATTAAAACTTAAAATAGATGTATGGGGAATAAGTGCTGAAAATTTTAACAGCTAACATTTGCATTAGCTTTACTGTTTACAAGATGTTGTCACTTGAGTTTTGCCATGGTCCTGTAAAGGAATTAAGTCAGAGGTTATTTTTTTTCATATTAAAAAAAATTTTTTTAATGTTTATTTATTTTTGAAGGAGAGAGAGACAGCGTGAGGGGGGGAGGGGCAGAGAGAGGGAGACACAGAATCCGAAGCAAGCTCCAGGCTCTGAGCTGTCAGCACAGAGCCCGACACGGGGCTCAAACCCATAAACCACGAGATCATGACCTGAGCCGAAGTCAGAGGCCCAACCAACTGAGCCTCCCAGGTGCCCCATTCTTTCCTATTTTTAATTTTTTTTATTTTTTATTTTTCTTTTCAAAAAAATTTTTTTAATGTTTTTATTTATTTTTGAGACAGAGAGCATGAGCAGGGGAGGGGCAGAGAGAGGGGGAGACACAGAATCTGAAGCTGGCTCCAGGCTCTGAGCTGTCAGCACAGAGCCCGACACGGGGCTCGAACTCACAGAGTATGAGATCATGACCTGAGCAGAAGTCAGACGCTCAACCGACTGAGCCACCCAGGTGCCCCTCTTTCCTATTTTTTAGATGAGGAAACAGGCTAAGGAGGCTGTACCCTAGGTAAGGTCATAGTTCACAGAGGTGTGGAGACCTTACCCAGCTTGTTTGACCCCTGAGCCCATGCTCTTTTCCAACACACTGGGCTGCCTTCCCATCTAAGGATCTCCCAGCGCCTGTTATGAACGCTACCAAGATGAATTGGAGCAAACAGCTGAGAACTATATCACTGTCTTCCTTTCTTAACGTGTCAGAGCCTTTCTGACTCAGAAGAACCTTAACAGTAACTTTGGGAAAACACACAGAGGCTGTAGAAAAGGCACCTTCATCCAGAAGGGCCACATTGATATCTTCCTCTTGAGCCTCTCAGATCTTTCAAATTACAGTTTAAATATTCAGAATTCGAAGAATAAGCCAAAGAGCAGTTGGAATTAATTTATACCAGGGTTTCTTGACCCATTTGTGCTGGATAATTCTTTGTTGTGGGGGGGGGGGGTCCTGTGCATTGTAGATTAACAACATCTCTGGCCTCTACCCACTGGATGCCAGTAACACTCTCTCCTTGGTTGTGACAACCAAAAGTGCCCCCAGACATTGCCAAATGTTCTGGTGGGCAGAATCATTGCTGGTTTCAGAACCACCGAGTTAGACCAAAGAACGATTCCGCAGGCTGTAGCTATTTACCTCCCGCAGCCTTTCTCACTGGTGGGGGGCATGTTCGAGGGGTTGGGATGGGAGGAGGGAGATTAGGAGAAAGCTATGGAACTTGTCTCTCTAGAGACAAGGGTTCTTAACCTCAGAGGATGGGCATTCAGGGGTCTGTGAACTGACACTGTAAGCAAAACTTGGCGTTTGTGCCTGTGAACGTTTTCCTGAGGAGAAGGTTTGTACACCCGATGCCCTGGTGTGTGGTTCAGGAGGTCATGAGGAATGAGAGAGGACGGACACCAGCCCCCTGGTACAGAGGGACCTTATTTTTTTAAACTCCCAAGGTTGGACAGGAATCTAATATAAAAATGCAGGAGAGATAAGCACTGACAGCAGGGGAAGATTCCTCATATTCATTTCCTTTAAAAAGCACCAGATTGTAAATTGAAAAAAACAAGGGCTTTTGGGTGGCTCAGTCAGTTAAGAGTCAGACTCTTGAGGGGCGCCTGGGTGGCTCAGTCAGTTAAGCATCTGACTTCGGCTCAGGTCATGATCTCACGGTTCGTGGGTTCCAGCCCCGCGTCGGGCTCTGTGCTGACAGCTCGGAGCCTGGAGCCTGCTTCAGATTCTGTGTCTCCCTCTCTCTCTCTGCCCCTCCCCAGCTTGTACTCTGTCTCTCTCGCTCTCAAAGATAAATAAACATTTAAAAAGTTGAAAAAAAAATGTTAAGAAAAAGAGACTCTTGATTTCCATTCAGGTCGTGATCTCACGGTTCGTGGGTTTAAAGCCCAGCATCAGGCTCTGCACTGACAGTGCAGAGTCTGCTTGGGATTCTCTCTCTCTGCCCCTCCCTGCTGGCACACTCTCTCTATCTCAAGATAAATAAACTTAAAAAAAAAAAAATAGAAAATTAAACATTAAAAACACTAAACCTGGATTCCAGGTCCAGGTTTGCCAATAGTATGACATCAGACAGGTACCCACAGTGCCGTAGGCCCCAATCTCCCCAAGTGGAAAGGTTCTAAGTTCCTGGGTGCTTGTTGGTTTGCATTTGTTTTTGTGTCTCTTTGTCTTATTATCCCTGTGTTTCCTCTTTTCTAAAATTCCTACTATGATACTGACTGGGTGGGAACCTAGATTTAGAGCATCGACCATTTCTCGTGGTGCCAGTACTCCCACCACGATTGATTTGAAGCTGCCAAAATGAAGTCACTGAAGGCCGATTTGGGAAGAGAGCCTCTATGAGAGCCAGCTCCATCACACCGCTGGAACCGAGTTGAACTCTTTCCAGTGGGAGTAATTTCTCTCCTTTGTTAACACCTATGAAGCTGGGATACAGCTTCTCCTATTATTTTTCCACTGTTGCTTACTCCCTGGTTGGATCAGCATGGCATGGGATTTCCCTCAGCAGAAGCCTTATTTTTCTAACACTGCCGCTAAATTAGGAGTAGAGTTAAAGACTCAAACTTTATTGTTGATTAATTCAGTCACTACATAGCCCTCATGGTTTTCGGAGCTGGCTTTGAGAATCCTGTAGACTAGAGTGGACATGTCCCAGGAATGGCCACAATGCAAGGGGTCCTCACCAAATGAGCACACAGGTCTCCTCAACCACAGGCTCATTCTAGACTGTGAGCCTTGTTTATGCTGTTCACTCAGCCTAATGCGCCCCCTCTTCCTAACTCCACCTACCACACAAGGCCCTGTTCGTGCCCTTGTTGTCATCAGCAAATCCACTGAAGGCTGACTTCCAGAGGATGGGAACACAAATGACTAAAACCTAATTTTCAAAGGACAGAACATGGGCCTCCTCTGAAGTCCCAGGTCCCTAAGTCTGTGCCACTATTTTAGGCACTTCGGGATTGCTGAATATGCTGATTTTTCTTTGCGTTCGTGGGTGGCTACCTCTGACTATAGAGTTTAAGAGAGTAGGAGTCCCATCGTAAACTGCTCCTTCCTTCCCCCGAGTAACCTAATGTGGTGGTTGTCCCTGGCTGGACTGAAGCCCCTCCTCTCCGCACACTCAGCAGGCTCCCTCAACCCTAAGCTTGTGTGCTGCACAGACCTATACCCCCATCACTGTCGGTTAATTTCAACCCTGTCCTCTTTTGCCAGTTGTTCTCTGTAATAATCATGCTAATGTTTTTGAGAGCTTATTCCATGCCAGGCACGTTCTAAGCATCTTGTATCGTCTCCAGGAATCCACAGTGGCTCTGGGGTTATACATGCTCTTTTTTTTTTTTTTAATTTTTTTTAACATTTATTTATTATTGAGAGACAGAGAACACGAGCAGAGGAGGGCCAGAGAGAGGAGGAGACACCGAATCCCAAGCAGGCTCCAGGCTCTGAGCTGTCAGCACAGAGCCTGACGCGGGGCTTGAACCCACAAACCGTGAGATCACGACCTGAGCCAAAGTCAGACAGTTAACCGACTGAGCCACCCAGGCACCCCAGGGGATTATACGTGCTCTTAATCATCCTCATTCAGAAATAAATACTCTCAGGCACAGAGAAGTTAAACGTACACAGGATCATGTAGGTGACAAGTTGACAGAGCTGGGATTTGAAGCCAGGTTGTTGATATTCAAACTACACTGTGCTGCCTCGGGTCTGGTCTCCTCAAACAAACTAAACTCCTTGAGAGCAAGTGCCGTGTCTCACTCTTCTCTGCAGCCTCAAGCACCTAGTTTAGGGTCAAGCAAATACTTGGTGAATGAAACGAATGGGGAACCTGTTTGTGTCTATGAATATCCACTGACTCAATTTTTGTAAAACATGTCTTGATCGCATAGTTTCTACCCTGAATCATGTTTTCTCTTTAGTGCACTTATTCCAGCTAGACATCACCGTGAAACAGGGACGGGATAAAGTTCGAGAAATGTTCATGAAGAATGCCCACGTCACGGACCCCAGGGTGGTTGATCTTCTGGTCATTAAGGTAACTGACCCCTCCCGGACTGACTTAAAAGAGCAGCCACCTTGTCCAGAGCTTCTCAGTTGTCCCGTTTGTCTCCCAAGCCTGAAAAGCAACTACTGGGTCAGCTACTTTTGCTTAGGGTTTCAAAGAAATAGATGAACTTAGAGGTTATCACCTCTAAGATTGTTCAAGAAAAAAAAACAACACTGGGGTTTGCATTTTTAAAAAAGATGAGGAAAACATTTAAAATTTTTTAAAAAGGAGGGGGAGGCGTGTGGGTGGCTCCGTTGGTTAAGTGTCCGACTTCTGCTCAGGTCATGATCTCACAGTTCGTGAGTTGAGTCCCGCATTGGGCTCTGTGCTGACAGCTCAGAGCCTGGAGCCTGCTTTGGATTCTGTGACTCCCTCTTCCTGCCCCTCCCCCGATCTCACTCTGTCTCTCTCTGTCTCTCTCTCTCTCTGAAAAATAAACAAACATTAAAATTTTTTTTTAAATAAAAAAAGATGAGGAAAGTTTGAAATCTTCTTGAACCTCCTTCCTGGAAGTTACTGCTTCACTGGGTTGCTGCCTACAGCTGGAAGAGGCAGGCAGGTTAGCTGAGCCCTGTGCACATAGTTCAAATCCCAGACCCGATTCTGTATCTCCAGTCAGTCACATTAGCATCAGTGCATACTTTAGCACGGACCAGTACACCACATGGAATGTTCAGCAGAAACCAGCCAGTCAGGTTAGGCAGTCATGGGGCAGGGGCCTACTGACCTGGGAGTCTCTCCTCTTGGGATCAGTTAGCTACAGAGTTAAAGAATATGGGAGAGGCCTTAGAGATCAGCTAGTACAACCACCTCATGTTCCAGATGCCGAAATGTGGTCTAGACCAAGGATGTTACTTGCCCAGAGTCACTCGACAAGCCCGTGCAGAGCAGAGCACAGAATCCTGGCCTGTATGGTGGTATTCTTTCCAGCCACTCTGACTGAACACCTCTCCCCTCACCTGTGCAGGGAAAGATGGAACTGGAGGAAACAATTAACGTCTGGAAGCAGCGGACACACGTTATGCGGTTCTTCCATGAAACAGAAGCGCCCAGGCCGACGGATTTCCTGTCCAAGTTCTACGCTGGCCATGACCCGTGACTCAGTGGAAAGGTGCATGTTGGCATTTAAATATTTTAGAACACAAATAAACTCAGTATGTGATGGTCACTTCCTAATAGAATTCCACTGGTGAGCCAGGGGGAAGTTCTCCTTCTGCAGTCTCTCTCACTTTTTGCCTGAACAAGTGGGGTCTTACTATACACACCACCTGTTCTTTCCCTTTCCTCAAGTGTGGTGTTTCCTATAAATCAGACTCTCTTTTCTCAGAGCCTTGCATGTCAGTAAACAGGAAGGATGAGGCCATCTGCTCAGAAACCATCATTCCGGGTGTAAGGCTGGATGACTCTGTTAATTTAGCTGTGTTTCCACAGCCTCCAGGATAGCTTGGTGTCACGGCACAGATGATCCAAAATTAGCTCTTGCCGTTCTGGAGAGATGAGAGTAACGCTGAGCGGCGCAGAGTTAGGGCTGACGGGCTGGGCTGTTCCTCCCTGGGCTCTGGAGAGAATGGCAGCTCAGAGGCCCAGCCCCTCTACCTGCAACAAGCGTCAGTTCTTAAAATGACATGAGCTTCCTACCCAGTTAGGCGCTCTGCTAGGAACACAGCTGTTTAGTGCACAGACAACAGAAATAGCTCTACTGTTTGCAAATGGGACTGTGGCTCCAGGGACAGGAGAATCAGTGCTGACACAGATTAAATAACTCATCTTTGTTTGCTTTTGGTGGTTCCTTCCCTGGGCGGCTAAATGCCGCACATGGGTTCATTATTTGAGTCCACAGTCACCCTGGGCATTGCCAGATTTTTTAGCACCATCAACCCCTTTACTATCTTTTCATCTAAGGAACCCAAGTGTTGAAAGATTCATTCTAAGAATGATGTTTTAAAATTTTTTAAATTTATTTTTGAGAGAGAGAGATACAGAGTGCAAGGGGGTGGGAGGAGATGCAGAGAGACACACACAGACTCTGAAGCAGGCTCCAGCCTTCGAGCGGTCAGCATAGAGCCCGATGCGGGGCTTGAATCCATGGACCGTGATATCATGACCTGAGCTGAAGTCGGATGCTTAACCAACTGAGCCACCCAGGCACCCCTGATAATGGTATTTCTTAAGGAGTTTTAAACAACGCTTATGATTAGCAGGTGAAAACTAGCCAGCATTCCTCAACACAAAAAAAGCTGGAGGCTTTAGTTAGCCTGTGCATCTTTACTGAGGGGAAAGTTTCTGCCGGGCTTTTGTAAATAATGAAAATAGGTCCAAGGCACCCGTAATTACTTTCGTAGCTCCAGAGGGGCCTGGGAATTTTGGGTTATAAATCAAAGACCTGTTATGTTCAGCTGCTAGAGAAAGGTCAGCAGGGACAGGAAACGGCAACTAGGGTCTTCCTCATATTGAGACACTTCAGCCACCACTCAGTCATACAGAGCTGATATTTATTATGTTTATTCGTAAGTTGATTGTGCTCAGTGGATAGCACATTTTTGGGGAACCTCCCAGAGCCTGGGGATCTGGGGTATGGTCACAGACGGTGCAGGAGGCTTCGCTGGAGTCAGGAGGCTGAGGGGTTTCCCTGGGCCCTTCTGCTGATAGGGAAGTAGGAGAGGCTATGAGGATCACCATATCTGAATTAAGGGCTGTCTCCTTTCTGTACTTCCTCCATGTCCTGTAAGAAAGGAAAGTAGCAGTGAACTGGGCACGGAGCAGCGCTCTATCCACACACCAAAAAGAGAATTCCAGGGAGGTTCTACCAAACAAGGCAGGAGCAAGGCAGTTTTATTCTCTCATACGTGTACTGAACATTCACCGGAGACCAGGCACTGGGGGCCCAAAGGTATAAAAGACATGTTCCTTGGGGCACACGGCTGGCTCAGCTGGTAGAGCATGAGACTCTTTCTTGACCTTGGGGTCATGAGTTCAAACCCTATACTGAGTGTAGAACTTACTTTAAAACAAAACAAAACCCCCTGTCCCCTGCCAGGAGGAAGCTCATCGTCTAGTAGAATTTGGAGGTGTGTCTGTGTTCTTAAGTATATAATAGTGTCACAAGAGGGACTGGGCAGAGGGCACAGCCTCACTTTCAGATGGAGGAATGAGGGAAGACTTCATCAAAGATCATGAAGAACTGGCGAAAGTAAGAGTAGTGAGAAATAGCCTTCCAATGGCAGGAAGAGTGAGCCACTGCTCGGGGGTGGGTAAGCCTGTCGGTAATTCAAGAAACAGTGAATAGTGGGGATAGGTGTGTGGTTGGGAATATGGAAGATGCGGCTGGAATAAGAGGTGTGACCAGATCATGTGACCAGATCGTGGCAAGCCTTGAATCCCAGACTACGGAGCCAGAACTGTCTTTATCTACAACAGAGAGGCAGCCAAGCAGCCCACGTTAGAGCACCAGAAGCCAAGACGAGAAAGGTGAAAAGGACAGGCACCGGGGGAAAGGTTTGTGAACAGCCAGGTTGCGGTGCCTGTACAGCCTGTACAGGTACGGAGTTTGGTGACCTTGCGAACCATGGTGAGGATGTGCAGTTTCTAAATTTCAACGTGGAGAATGAAGCTGTTCGGGGTGGGTGTGTAAAGCATATTAAACCGTTAAGAAAACTTACGGGTTGAGAGAACGAGGGTACATAAAGGGCAAATAAAAAGGCTGGTTGGGATCAACTTGGTCGGAAAAGATCCCAGTGAAGTTCTAAGTCAGGAAGATAGTTGTCCTCATCCAATGTAGAGAAAAGGCAAAATAAGACCATCAGCCAAGTGAGTCACTTTATTAAGGGTCTGCACTTCTGCTTCGAGTGAGGGAAACTACCACGGGGCCAAACTGCATCACAGTTTAGATGCCCCACCCCACTTCCTGTTCCCAGTCCATGTAGGGGAAAAGAAGTCTTACCTGTTAGTCATCGTCGTCGTCATCCTCTGGGACAAAAATGTCATGCTCCTCAAGTAGAGCAGCAAAGTTCTTGCTAATGAGCGTCCCGACATAGAGAAAGGGGATCACAATGGAGAACACACGGAGAAGGCCGAAGGACATCTGCGGAGGGTCAGAGTGGTGGCTGTGAGTTCCAGAGCCCACTCTGGTGGGACCACAGAAGGCCCGGCCCTCAGGGGCACTCCTGTGGACCCCAGACCTGTGATAAGCAACTACTTGATTTTAAAGTCCTCGGAAAAAGAGCAAGAAAAATAATGCGAAGAATTGATAAGATGATGGTCGTCAAAGTGGATACTGGGAAGAAAAGTATAAGGCATTCTGGACATCTAAAAATTAGGGCACAACCTGGTAATTACTTGCAGATACAAACAGGTAAGAAAGTACTAAGAGCTGGACTGTGGAAACAGAGCTCACCAAAATTTGAAGACACCAAATACGTGAAAATGGATTACAAAACAATGAGCATGTTCAGTGAAAGGATACAGTCCTTTAACTGATTCCCCAGGGCCTGAGAAGTTTAATTGCACCACATTAAATGTTCAAAACAAGCATGTTTTGAAAAGTGAGCATGTCTTCATGCTAAAAGACTAGCTGTTTTAAAATTTTTTTTTTTTTTCAACGTTTTCTTTTTTATTTATTTTTGGGACAGAGAGAGACAGAGCATGAACGGGGGAGGGTCAGAGAGAGGGAGACACAGAATCGGAAACAGGCTCCAGGCTCCGAGCCTGTTTTAGATGGACTAAAGGAGTTTCAGTATAATCTCAACATATCCTCTCATATTTTCCTATGGAGTTTCCAAAAAAAGTTTTTTTTCAGCTGTGCCTTTTTATGCCTTTTGTGCCTTTTCCCTGGCCAGACTAGCTTTAAGAGAATTTGTTTTTGTTTTGTTAACTCCCACGCAGCACCGGAGTCAAAAAGCAAACTTGTTTGGCTTAAAGGGCTGTTTCCATTTTACTTAGAAAAATCCAAGGGTGCTCAGGGCACGTGAGAGCATTCAGTGGTGGAAAAAATAGGACCTGGTGGAGGTGGGCGGGGGAGGTGGGTCGACCAGCAGGAAACCTGGATTCCAGGACCTGACGGGCTGCTCGCTTTGGAGCCTCACTGGCTTCACTGCTTTAGCCCGATTCTTCATTTATAAAAACTGACTGTAATACCTCCCGCACACCTCTCAGAGTTGCAAATTACATGAATTAAACACTAGGTCAAAACTCCTACGAAGAAAAGGTCTGTCCCACGTACAATTTATTTACAAAGTCCTTTCACAACTCGTTATTTCATCCCATCAACTCTGAGGCTGACAAGAAAGAGTGGTTACGTGATTTGTCTATACTGGGTGCATATAGCCGAGTCGTGTGGAGAACTCGCGCACCGCGCTCCTCACGATAAACTAGTGCAAAGTGCAGTCCTCAGCTCTCGCTCCCCCATCCTCTGTCTCCTTGCGCCCAACTCAATCAACACCGGGATCTGACCCGACCATCTCCTCCCACCTGTCAAAATTCGCAGGGCATCATTGCTAAACTTTGTCCTTGATCCGTCTTCCGGTCTAAGGCGGTTGTACGATTGGCCTTTGCACCTATCAGTCGGCGTCGACCCGCACACACTCCCCATAATGATTGGCCTCGGCCCCTTCGCCCCGCCTCCAGGCAGACACTCACTTTCACGGGTTTGGGCAAAATGGCGCCGCTGCGAGTAACGATGACTGACCTCGACGGTACCAGGCTCCGACCTGAGCCACCCCCTCCGGCGGAGACATCGCCACCTTTCCTCAAGCTCGGCCCGCTCCGTAAAGCCCCGGATCGGACGGATGCCAATGCCAGCCAGCGAGCGGCTGCGGACGCCATCTCCCAGCTCCGCCCCTAGCTCGGCACCCGGGCCCCACCGCCCAGCCCCTGTGACGTCCTCAGGGAGAGCACGGCCGCAAGCCTCGCGAGACTCTTGAGATCAGACGAGAGGCCCAGCTCTCACACTTGCGCAGTGCGCCTAGTTCCCTATGAGGTAGAAAAGAGGCGTTTGTTACCGGCCGGACGTGGTGACGTCACGAGGAGGCTGCCGATGCCCCAACAGCCGGCTGATTCTGGGCATGCCGGGCGGGGTCTTCTGGCAGGCGGTCCTCGTGGACCCCTCGTATCGTTCACTCCCCCAGAACAGCCAGGGTTTGGCAGAGTGGGTGATTGTTGAAAAGAGAAATCACTTTAATTGAGCTTGAAACAATTGTATTTCTCTTTTTAATATTTAAAAAAATATAAATTTATTAGTTGTACTACTTGGGTGATTTGGGAATTTTATTTCTTGCCAAGGTATACGTTCTCTATAGGCAAATGTAAACCATAACTGAAGGGGAGAAGTGGGGCTTTTGCACAAATTGGTCAAGTGGTTGTTAAAATAAACTTTGAGGAACCAAAGTGAGTAATAAAAACCTAATGTTTTAATCATATAAAAATACTGTAACCATAAGAACGATAAAAGCCTCTAGTGTCTGTGTAGAAAACAAGGCGCAGTGGGCTGTGGGACTCCTGTACAGGGTTCGGAAGGGAGCCCCTCTTCTTAGGACACAAGCCTGGCAGGAACCGGTTCTGGACTCTGGGTGGCCTTGGGCGTGCTGGACTTAAGAGGCTGTCGGTCACAGCCTCTGGACCTCGTTGGCCCTGGTCAGGCTACCCAAGGCCCTAATAAGGGATTGAGAGTCTAAGAAGGGGCAGACTGTGTGTATGGAGAGGGGGGGGATGTCTTGACCAGGTTCTGCATCTTCCATCCAGCCACTGCTGCCACACCTCTAGGGCTCAGGCTAGTCTGGCTGCTGGCTCTCTAGACGCAGCCACTTTGCCTCCCGAAACAATCGATAAAACACTTGGCGCCATGCTGCTGAGAGTAGCAGTGAGAGGGTCTTGGCAGATACGCGCTGGCTGACAAGCAGGATGGTGAATGAGTTCCTAGGAGGGGTTCAGGGCTGGGAACAGCTCTCTGGGAGCAGTTAGAAGAATTTATCCTGGTGTTCAAACTCCCAGAATGCCCTCGACTGAAAACCAAAATAACAACCTGGCTTCCCCAGGGAGCCACATTGCCTCCTCGCTTCTTTGGCTTCCCACTTGGCAGCTCCAGGAGCTGGCTGCTAAGGACAGAATACAGGAAGGATTTCTGCCGACATAAAAAGCTCCCAGCCCGTCTTGGGACAATGACCAGCACCATCTATAGACAAGGCAGCCAGGGAGAGAAGATGGGGGCCCCAACACTTGCTGAGAAGAATCAATCCCTCTTCGTTGGCTGAAGGCCCTGTCCCTCCAAAGGGCCCCACCCAAACTGCAGTTCCTATGCCCAGTCTTCCCACCGCTCAGGAAGAGCTGGGCCCCAGAAACCCCCAGGACAATAAATCCACTTTCTCTGACAGTGTCAGTCCCTCGAGCCAACATTTCAGCCAGCTTCTGGTATTTAAATGTACACACGACTCCCTGTGTTAGAAGTTGTGGTTGTAGAGTCTGTTGTTAGAAGTTGTGGTTGTAGAGTCTGTTGCGTAGGTAAACAGGCAGGGCAGCCTGAGGCCACGCAATAGTCCCCACTTCCTCCATTTCATTAACATTCCCTGAGAGCGGAGCAGTCCAGCACAGAGTCAGGAGACTTGGGTCTGGCCCTGTGGTTGCTGAGCAAGCATCCCCTCCTCTCTGGGCCTCAGGAAACAAAGGGGTTGCAAGTAACGATTCCTTGGTCCCCCTCCAGGCACAAAGGTGGATCTGGAGCCTGGAGGAGGCCTAAAAAGCAGGAAGGAGAGGACCCTCTCAAAAAAAGCAACTTTAAAACAAATAAACATTAAATTCCTGGAGAAGCACTGGCTCTGGTGTCCTGACCAGCAGGACAAGGGCAGAACCCAAAGAGCCGAGGCTCAGTGCCCATCCTGTTTCTCACGTTCTGGCCGGCTCCCCCGGGCCCTCTGCATCCACCTCTGCCTCAGCTCCGAGATCTCCTGGCCATACCAATTGTGCAAGGCGGAGAAGTAGAAGGTCTCAGGGAACAGGGGGCTCTGCCTCCTGCCCAGGAAGAGGCTGGCAGGGCCCTGCAACTCGGCCAAGCCCTGCCCTGCTGGCCTGCTGCCCCTTTCTTCACCCAAGTCCACAGGGCTGCAATCCTTGGAGAGGGAGTGGCCGTTTTCCAGGCCCGGAGGCCGATGGTCTGGAGCCTGGGGCTTATAGCGGCTGGTAATGGCCTTCCAGGATGAGTGGCGATGCAAGGCCAGACTGTGGCGGGCATCTCGCAACTGGCTCTCCAGCTCGCGCACCACCAGGCGCATGTAGCCAAAGCTCGCCCTGGACAGTGCCTTCACCCAGGCCTCCTGGGCCGCGGGCCCATCTGCCGCGAGCAGGTGCGGGCGCACACCAGGGGCGTCGAAACGGATGGCGAAGGCAAACTCCTCAGACATTGGAGCCTCGGCCAGCTCCACCGTGCAGCCCTCCAGCACCACCAGGCTCAGCGGGGCCCTGCTCTCTCGGCTCTCAAAGGAGAACAGCAGGTTGCCTTTGAGAACAAACCAGCACCTTCGGCCAGTGCCACTGGGAGTGGGGGGAGTCCCTGCCCCGCCCCAAGTGCGCAGAAAGCCCGTATGGTCTGCTGGGGAGTCGCTCAGTGCATAGTGGGCTACACTCCTCTCGTTCAGCTTCATGGCTCCCATAAGAACTGTGAGGGGAAAACATTTTTAAAAAATTAAAAAAGGGGGGGCACCTGGGTGACTCAGTTGGTTAAGCATGAGTTTGAGCCCCGCATCAGACTCTGTGCCAACAGCTCAGAGCCTAGAGCCTGCTTCAGATTCTGTCTCCCTTGCTCTCTGCCCTTCCCCACTCGCACTCTGTCTCTGTCTCTCTCAAAAATAAAATAAAAACATTAAAAAAAAAAAAAAAAAAAGTGGCAGCGGGAGAGGGCCAGAGAGGGAGGCAGCCTCTGTGCTCCTGTGGGGAAAAGAACGCTGGCTCTGGAGGAGACCTGGGCCCCAGCTCTGTGGCCTCTACTCACTTGCTGTGTGCCCTGAGGCTCTCACTGTCTTCATCTGTGAAATGGGCTAGCCTCCCCTGACTTTTCTCTCAGAGGGTTGTTGTGAGGGTCATGGAAAAAACTGGACACCAGAGGGCTCAGAGAAAATGATAACGTGTACCAGACCAGGAGGTACGGAGGGCTTTGACACAGCTTTTTAAAATCCAAAGAAAAAGGTATCGGCTGAGCTGAAATGGATCCTGAGCCCACAGAACCCATAGAAATCATTATGCTTAAACCATCCCCTGATCCAGGGGCCCCTCAGCTCCAACCCTGAGGCCAAACCTCCAGGGTTTCTGTGGCCCTCCTGGGCCCCTGCGGCCTCTCATTCGTTGATGGAGCAATTACCCGTTAGTAAGAATCTGCAGCCTTCAAGGCCAGATGAGCGCAGGGTGAGGCAGGCCTGCCCCATTCCTCCATCAGCGGGGGCTTAGATGGGGATCTGTGCAGTAAACAAGAGTGCGGTACAAACACAAGGCGTGGCTGGGTAGGACCGTCCTCAGCCATTGACTGTCAGTGCCTCACGGATCATAAGTGACACCTTATGAAAGTGACTCATGAAAAACTGAGGCCCAGAGCAGTGAAGATGAACTGCCCAAGGCTGCATGACCAGCGAGAAGCAGAACTTGGGTCTCCCGATTCCCTCATATCTTCTAGGGGCAAGCGTTGGCAGTGACTCACTTACCAGCAGAGCTCGCAGCAAGAGGGCAGGGGCCTGGCTTGTCTCGCCACACGCCACGGCTCAGCCCTTCGACTGTGTGGTTCCTAGGGCACCTGCAAAACAATTGTCAAACCCAGTGACCCCCTCCTAGGGGATGAGAACTCCTGCTCAGTCTTAGGAGCCCAGTAAAACCACCACCTCTTCCAGGAGGCCTACCCTGATCATCTCCCTACCCACCCACTCACCCAGGCCAGGCCCTTAAATAAGGAGCAATTGAACATCACTTCTCAGAACTCAGTACTCTACTCCCTAAGGCTAGGTCAGAGTTAAGTGTCCTCAGCTTCCTGCTTTTCCCTTCTAGCACATGTCGCAGGTTGGCTTTAAGTCACCTAATCTGAGAGGTCTGTCCTGATGGCTGTATCCAAAGTGGTCCTGATCACCAAGGTGACCTGATCTAAGGTGACCCAGCCAGCAGCCCCCTCACTTCTGTTTGCATTTCCTTCATGCCACAATGATCGATCTCATTTGTGTTTACAGCATTATCCCCAACCCCAGAATGGGCAGGACTCACCTTGGCTGCCCGCCCCCCTCCACCCCCCTCCATCCCCCACCCCCCCCCACCCCCGTTTGACTTCCAATATCCAGGAAGAAAGTATTCAAATAAATGAGAAAACGCCAACGGACAAAGCAGCCCCTCCCTCCTGGAGCCTAAATTCAAGCGGGGAGACACAGTGTAAACAGACAAAAGTAAATAATAAATGAATGTAAAAATGAATTACGGAAGAAATAAAGTAAGGATCAGTCATGATAAGGCCTAAGCGGGGGCCCACGAGGGTGGGGTGGTCGCAGGAGGAGGAGGAGCTCACTGAGGTCTGCCCCGGCCGCGCCTTGTGTCCGCCCGGCACCGGGGCGCGGAGAGGGGCTCCGGAGCGGGAGGAGCAGGGCTCCCGCCCCCGCCGCGAGCCTGGGGAGGGGTGCGAGGCCCCGACCGCGGAGCCGGCGGGGAGTCGGTGCACCGCGTCTCGCCGGTCTTTTTGTTAGAGGAGCTGGACGGGCTGGGGCGCCGGACCCACCGGCCTGGGGCCACCGGGTGGACCCCTGACCCGCCACCGCCCTAAAACAGCGGTCGCCTCGCCGGGAACCTCGGTCTCCGGGTCCGCGCAGTGGGGCTGCCCCGCCACGTCCCCGCTGGCCACGCCCTCCCGGGGGCCGCCTCCTCCAGAGCCCGCGGGGCCCGCGCTCACCTCCGCGCCGACAGGCGCGCCGAAGCCCGGGAGGGCGGTCCGCGCGGTGGGCTGCGCCCGCGGCCTGGGGCGATCCGGGCTCCGGCCCCCGCGCCTCCGCCTGGGCGGGAATGTGGCCGCGGACGCCGGGAGACCCCTTCCGGGCGGCTCGAGTTACCACCCCCCCCTCCCCTCCCACAGCTCACCCGGGGATCTGCGAAGCGGCTTCTGGATCCACGCGGGAGGGAAACTGAGGCCGGAGAGGCCGAGACTTGCCAGAACCACGGAGCTGGTCAGCGGCGGGCGACCTCGAACCCAGGGCCCCGCCGCAGGCCGTCCGCGGGCCTCGGACCCAGCCCACCGCCAGGAGAACTCGGAGTCCTTCTCTTCCCCTCTCCAGCCCCCTCTCCCCGCCCGGCCCACTTTTCCCACTGAGCCAAGCCTGGGACGGCTTGGGCCCGGCGCCTCCTTTGGGCGGGCTCCTATCCAGTCTGCGAGGCCCCGCCGAGCTTCCTGGCAACCCCACCCGGCTCCAGAAGCGCCCACATTTCTGTTTCTGGGGATTATCGATTTCTGCTTCCGCCACTCCCACCGGCCTGCAACCCACCCGCGGTCCCCAGGGCTCTGCCTGGAATTGGTCCAAGGGTAGGCTTGTGGTGAGGGTTCCCCGAATGCACAACCAAACGCAGGAGGCTGGGGGTTCCTGACGGCCCTGGAAGCCGGGGAGGTCGGAATATCTGCCCATGAATTTGGTGGTTCCCAGCTCAGAGCTCGAGCCTTTGCAGTTCCTGCAGCCTAGAATGTTCCTTCTTGCCTCTATCCCTCAGTTCTAACTTCTCGGGGCTCCTTCACACCAACTAGGTCTCGACTTAAATGTCCTCTCCCTGACTATGTGATGTCAAGTAGCCTATCCTCAAGTCTATCACATCCCTGGGGTGTATTTTCATGATAGCGCTAGCCACTACAGAACATGCCCTATACTCATGCTTTTATTTCCTGTTTATTATCTGTCTCTCCCACTAACTTTTATTCAGTTAATAACAGAAACCATAACAAATGTGTTAGAAGGTAATAAGTGGTATGGAAAATATAGGAAGTCACACGGAGCTTGGGAATTGCTGGAGCAGCGAGGTTGCAGTTTCAAATAGGATGGTCAGGGTAGGCCTCACTGAGAAGGTGGCATTTGAGAAATACTGGTAGGAAATAAGGGAGCCAGTCATGCCAAAATCTGCAGGAAGATGATTCCAGGCAGAGGGAACAGTTAGTGCAAAGGCCCTGAGACCAGTTGTGTTTGAGGAGCTGCAAGAGTGTGGCAGAGGCAGGGAGGAGGGGGACAGCAGCAGGAGATGTGGTCAGCATGCGTGGGGTTGGGCTTTGTAAATCTGTGAGTCTCCAGACTGAGATGAACAGCTGTCACAGGGTCTTGAGCAAGGAGTGACCTGAGGTATGTTGTGAAGGAGTACTCCAGGGGGGCCTTGGTGGCTCAGGCAGTTAAGCATCTAACTTGATTTTGGCTCAGGTCCCTGAATCAGGCTCTGTGCTGACAGCGTGGAGCCTGGTTGGGATTCTCTCCCCCTCTACTCATGTGCACGCTCTCTCTCTCTCTCTCTCTCTCTCTCTCTCTCTAAATAAGTAAATAAACTTTAAAAACATATTTGATGAGGGGTGCCTGGGTGGCTCAGTTGGTTAAGCGTCCAACTTCAGTTTAGATCATGATCTCACAGTTTGTGGGTTCCAGCCCTTGTTCTGACCGCTCAGAGCCTGGAGCCTGCTTCAGATTCTGTGTCTTCCTCTCTCTCTGCCCCTCCCCCTCTCATGCTCTGTCTCTCTCTGTCTCAAAAATAAATAAAACATTAAAAAAAACACATTTCATGAATGAAGGAGGGAAGAAATATGTAGAGTGCCTGGGGCCAGTACAATGGGTGGCTGGCCCAGAGTGTCAGGTAGGGGAGGAGAGCCTCCTGGCTTTGCAAAAACAGTGCCCTACACCATGCATCATGGCATTTTCTCACTTCCTTTCTAAAAAGCAGGTATTCACTCCATAGTATTTATTAAGCGTTTACATTGTGTCGGGCACTGTACTCGCCTTCAGGGACCCCGCAGAGGTGAAAGGACTAGCCTCTCGGGGAGCCACGGTAGTCAGGTCACCCAGTCCATAGACTTGCTCCGCGGGTGGTGCCGGCCTGAGGTGGGCGCGGAGAAGGAACTTGAGGGGGCGGGGCTTTGGGAACTTCGGGGGAGGGCTTATGGGCCCACAGGGGGCGGGACACGGCATTGCTAGGGGGATTCTGATAGGTTCCGCCGGGTAGGCTTGCCGCCGTCAGGCTCCGCCCCCTGTGGAACGCTGTAGGCAAATCAGGTTACAGCAGCAATCGGCGTTCCAGAGGCCGGAGCCTGTGGCGGTTCTGGGTGCGTCCGCAGGGTGAGTTGCGCGAGCGGGGCACTCTGAGGGACGGTCCCCGCGCTAGGGCTGCTGGGCTGCTGTCCTTGGGGACGGGGTGGGGATGGGGTGGGGGCGGGGGCAACCCAGAGCCGGTGGGAGCCCGAAGCCTGGTCCCAGGCCGACGCCTCCGTTCTTCCAAGGCGTCCCAGAGGCGGTCGCTGCCTTTTTCTGGTCCCGGCTCGGCGGAGGGCCGCCCGTGGGGCCGGGGGTTCCCGGCACTACAGAGGGGGTGGGGTCTAACGTCTAAGACATCTTGTTTAGTATTTCTGAAGGAAGAACCCAGGCTCGGGGAAGTGATAGCTGGGGGCCGGGGGTGGTGAACAGTGAGGGCGGCTTGTGGGATCCACGCTCAAGGTTGAGAGCGGTAGAGCTAGCGAGGCAGTAGTAGTGGACCCCGGTGCTTACCTAACGTTTCTTACCTTCCAGAATCCAACGTATAAAGCTGGTGAAAGGAGAGCAGATCCGGTCGGGTCCTGAGACGCTGAGTCCAGAGCGATGTTGCTGAAAGCAGGTACCTACGCGGGTGGGGGTGGTTTGGGGAGGGCAGGAGACCCGATGGGGATAGGGGCTCCCTGGAGGAAGTTCCAGCCCTCTGGTGTCTGGGCCTCTTTCTTTGATGTGGGTATGTGGGAGACATGTTCCTCTCTCTTACTCTTGGAGCTGGGCCAGCAAGAAGGAGATGCTCCCCACCTAGGAATCAGTTCCCTTCCAAAGAGGCCACTTCCTTTCTCTCCCCTTCTCCCTCAAAGTACAGAGAACCTGCTTTATGTGTTATCAACACCGCACTAGTTGTTCCGTAGATGGCTAGATGCAGATCCAAACCTGGCTAATCTCTTAAGCCCTTCTGAGGCCTTTTGGGGGTCTGTGGTAGAGAGCAAAGGGCCTTGGGTGAGACTCAGGAGACCTGGAGTCTGGCTATAGTGTTCAAGTTCTGTGTATACCGAGTTGGGGGAGCTAGTCAGGGTGCAGAAAGGACACAACCTCAAGTGTTAGTTTTTTACCGATTCCGGCACTGCTGTGGCAATAGCAGGTGGGGACTCAGGCCTCAAACACATTGCCCTGCCCCAGGCACCATGAGCCCACTCACTGTAACTGCTGGAGTGGGCAGTTACAATAGGAGCTAATTCTTCTCAAGCCCAGGAGTCTGGTTGTTCCCCTAATGGGAAGTCCAGCGGCCTCTGCAGAGCCCAACAGCATATGGGTGGGGTGGGGCGAGGGCTGGGGCTAGGGGAGCCACTGACAGTCATCCTTCTGACTCCCCTGCAGTGCTCTTGCTGGCCCTGGTGGCCCGGGTGCTGGTGCTAGAGAATGGGCTCCTGCGGAAGCCACCCATGGGCTGGCTGGCCTGGGAACGTTTCCGCTGCAACACTGACTGCGACGAGGACCCGAAGAACTGCATCAGGTGAGCGAGGTCCACACCACCTAACAAGCCTTGCCCAAGACCCCGGGGAGTAGGGGCAGGGAGTGGAGGGCAGGAAAAGAGCGCCCGTGCCAGAGAGAATGCAACCAAAGGTGACCTTTGGGACATTGACAGCCTTGTGACCTGCTTGGGGCTTCTGTGGGAGTTGTCTGGCCTGTGGGGCAGGGGCATTGTGGCGGGCCCAGCCCCTGAGATCGCTGAAAGGAGATCATTGCTACAGCCAGGCTGGCTCAGTCTTGCAGCCTGGGGCCAAACGGCTCCTTTCTTTCCACCCTGCTTATGGTTCTCATAGACTGGAGTCACACTCAGATCCTCTGAAAACTCTGAAAAGCTCTGAGGAAGGGGGTGGGGGGTGACTGAGCTGCCCCATCCCCTGCCTCTCACCAGCGAGCGGCTCTTCATGGAGATGGCCGACCACTTGGCACAAGACGGATGGCGGGACCTGGGCTACACATACCTTAACATGGATGACTGCTGGATTGGTGGGCGTGACGCCAAAGGCCGCCTGATACCAGATCCCAAGCGCTTCCCCAATGGCATTGCCTTCCTGGCTGACTATGTGAGCCCCACCCCAGCCCTGCCCTTTAGCCTGGGGTCCAGACCAGGGTCTCCACGCCACCCCCCCCCCCCCCCCCCGGCTTATTTCCATAATCTCTCTTGAGAAATCACAGTCTGGTGGGGAAAACAGATAAATGGACAGCTAGTTTCGGCCCACCGTGGTGGGTAAGAGCCAGGAGGGGCATCTTTTCCAGCCTGGGATTTCAGAAAGATTCACCTGAGGAGGCAATTCTTGAGCTGCTATAGAGAGATGACATTCGAGGCAGAGGGGATGACAGAAGCAAGGCCTGGAGGCCAGAAGCTGCCCATGGGAGGTGTGTGTTGGAGTGAGGAGAAGGACCACAGTTGGCAGAAGACAGACCAGCAAACACACTCTTTCCTTTCGATAGTGGGGAGCCGATAATTTTCTAATGAGGACTGGTCAGATGTGCCTGTGAGGTGGCTCCCTGCGGGTCCTGCCTAAGCCCACTTGTGTCCTCAACCCTCCACAGGCTCACTCCCTGGGCCTGAAGCTGGGCATCTACGAGGACATGGGCAACTTCACCTGTATGGGTTACCCAGGCATCACGCTAGACAAGGTGACTCAGGATGCTCAAACCTTTGCCGAGTGGAAGGTGGACATGCTGAAGTTGGATGGCTGCTTTTCGACCCCCGAGGAACGGGCCATGGGTGGGTCCTGGAGCTGGCCAGGGGCCATCAGGTAGACAGGGAGGGGTGGCCACGGAAAGCTCACCGGAGCCTACCTGGCCCAGTTTGTCTGTCTGTATGGCCCCCAGGGGGTAGTATTTGCCAATTCCCTGCATCCAGAGGCTGGGAGGATTATTGCCTCCCAGGCTTCCTAAAGATGGGTTGGCACCATGCCCACCCAGGAAGTGTTTGTAGCTCTGGGTACAGGGGGAGGCACCTCCTCTTTTGGGCCTCAGTTCCCTCACATTCGGTGGGAGGTTTGGGCTGAGGCCCCAGATTTCATCCTGTGCCTCCTCAGGCCTAAAATGTAGGGGTGGGGTTTTTCCAGGATACCCCAAGATGGCAGCTGCCCTGAATGCCACAGGCCGCCCCATTGCCTTCTCCTGCAGTTGGCCGGCCTATGAAGGGGGCCTTCCCCCAAAGGTAAGCCATTCCGTGAGCCCACCTGGCAGTGCTCCCCACACCCAAGCCTCCTCCCCTCCTGTGCAGTCAGGGTTGCTCTCATCATAGTTGCCGGTGTGCTGATTTGTCAGTCTAGGAGAGGGTTCTGAGTGCCCCAGAGGGGGCCTCAGCCAACCCCGGGTCTAGAGAAGAGGAGGCACTTCTCAGGTGGGCCGAAGGGATGGGCGTCCAGGGCATGGAACTACACGTCATGTGCTGACACACATCATCCAGCCAGTGGTCAGAATCCTGGTTGTACTGAGTGGGCTAGGACATCTAGAAGGCTAGTGAGGCCATGCAAGTGGGGCTGAGCCTCTGAAAGGCATTGTGGGCATATCACCAGGGGCCCTTCAGCACCTAGGACACTAGAAAGGGTGGGATCAGACTTGTAGACCCGAGGGAGAATGCTGGCAGACGGCGGGGCTCACTGAGAGAATACAGGGGTGGGTGTGCAGTAGCGAGGGCTGTGGGTGTACCAGCCTGGGCCCGTTCCCCGGGCTTGGCCCCAACGGGCATGAGAGGGCAGGGCAGACTTCCGGCACCAGCACAGGTGGAGATGAGGCCTGGGAAGCCCCAGGGCAGGACCCCGCTTTCTGAGACCTTCCTGATCGTGATCTAGCTCAGGGCCTGTTCTCTTCCCCCTTCTGCACCCTGTGTGTCTCCTGCTGAGGCTCCTCAGCCCCCGTGCAGGCCTCCAGGCAGCAAGGCGTGACTCTGCTGCTGGACTCTGCCTTCCCCCGGCATCCAGGTGAACTACAGTCTGCTGGCAGAAATCTGCAATGTCTGGCGCAACTATGACGACATCCAGGACTCCTGGAGTAGCGTGCTGTCCATCCTGGACTGGTTTGTGGACCACCAGGACATACTGCAGCCGGTGGCAGGCCCTGGACACTGGAACGACCCAGACATGGTACCAGCATGGAGGGGGATGGCCCAAGGCCTGCGGGCCGCGACAGACCTGCTCCCCCACTGCCCTGTGCTGTCTTCCTGGACGCTCACTGCCAGGTTCTAGATCAGTGTCTCTGAAATGTGTCCTTGAACTAGCTGCATCAGACTCACCCTGGGAGCTGGTTTACATGTCTCTTCCCAGGGCCCCACCTCCACTTTTTGGATCAGGATGTTCGAACAGGGCCTGGGAATACCCATTGTTAACAGTCTTCCCTGGCGGTTCTGATGTTTCTTGAAACCTGAGAACTTGGTCTGTAGTGACTCTTGTGGGACACTATTCCTCGGGACAGTGAAGATAATGAAGAGTCCACCTACTCCAGTCATTCCTTCCCTAGACTGTCCTTGCCAGGCCTGCTTCTGACCACCTTTCAATGCCCTGTGCCCTCTTCCCCTCCCACAGAGCCTCTGCAGGCAGAGTCGGCCCCTCACACCTACCTCACTCGTAGCCCTGACTTCAGTGTTTTTGCACTTTATCTTATGACTTGCTAGCTATCTCTTCGTTTAGTCAACAAGCATTTACTACCAGTGATTACAATAATTACAGACACCAGGCCAGATAGATACCTGGAGAAACACCAATTAGCCTGCTTTCGAGTTCTGGTTCCCGCTCAGCCACTTATCCTTGGGAAAGTGACTTAATTTTTTCTGTGCTTCGGTTTTGTCAGTTGGAAGATGAGAAAAGTAGCTACCTTATATAGGGTTGTTCTGGGTATTAAAATGGATGACCCTTTAACACGCTTGGCACAGTTTGGCACATGCAGTGCTGTGTTACATGGGTATCACTAAGTACGTAACCATGTTGCTTAGCGGTAATTGTGTCCAGTCTGTGGATTGGTTGCCCTGGGGTCAGGAAGTGTCCCCCTCAGTCTTGCCACCTGTATTTAGGGCAGGTGGGTGACTTGTGGCAGGAGCAGGGACTCTGTCCAGGTCTGGTACCTACCGCTACCACCCTGACTGTATTTTTTTGACTTTAGTGTGTCGGTGTATAAATGCTTTTGGCAGCAGGACTCCACTGGATCCTCTGAACAACCGATGCCATGGCATATTTCCACCCCATAATCTTGGTGAAATAAAAAAGCTGAGGCTCAGAGGGAGAGTGACTTACTTGACACACCCCAAGGCCACGCTCCTAGGGAATAGTGTTCGCTGAACCAGGCCCCACAGTGTCCTCCCGCTCCATCTTCTCTTGCCTGGGCTGCGTGTCTAGAGTTGGTCCCCGTGCCCACTTTCCTAAAGAGGGCAGAGCTGACCGATCCTCTCCTCTGCCCCCAGCTGCTCATAGGGAACTTCGGCCTCAGCTTTGAGCAAGCCCGGGCCCAGATGGCCCTATGGACAGTGTTGGCAGCCCCCCTCTTCATGTCCACGGACCTGCGTACCATTTCTGCCCAGAATATGGACATTCTGCAGAATCCACTCATGATCAAAATCAACCAGGATCCCTTGGGCATCCAAGGACGCAGGATTCTCAAGGTACTGGAGTTTGGGGGGAGGGAAGGGAAGGCTGAGGGACTAGGCCCCCCGCTGAGAACAAGGTTCCCAGCCTGGAGGTTATGGAAGGCTGGGCCTCAAATCTGCTCAGCTCACCTTCCTGGTTGTATTCGGTCAAGGATTCTACCGGGAGCTGCTCCAACCGTCCCCCCATTTGCCTGGGTGAGAACAAGGCCAGAGCAGGACAGCTCATGGGATCTGGGAAAGGGAGACATTACCACACAAGTGCACATGGGAACAGTGGGGCTCCTAGATTTGGAAGCGCAAGACTTCTCCACATGTCTGTGACGTCTGGCAAATAGCTAGGGCTTCCTTCCAGAGCTTAGGAGTTGTTTGAGCCAAGGGATGCAACTGCTACTAGCACTAGACTAGCATTTACTATTTATTGAGCACCTACTGTGTGCTGGGCATTCTGGGTCCCTTTTCTGAGAAGGTAAATACTTCCCTACTTAACAAACGAGCGAACTGAGACTTGAAGAGTCTAAATAACCCAAGGCCACACAGTTGGTGAAGGGTACAACAGAACTTGACTCCAACAGCATAGAGCCTCCCAGCTTGTGCTCTTTGCACAGATCCTCACCTCTCTAGTTAAATCCACACAACTATAGAAGGCACATATAGAACTGGTGATCCCCAGAGGAGGGAACTAATCCTGCTGGAGGAGCTCATGGTGGAACCAGGCCCACGGACCTTCTGAAGGACGGGGCATCACCCTCCCAGCTGCTCCGGGCAGAGCTCATCAGTCTTATGGACAGCGTCCTCCGCTCCAGTGCCAGCAGCTGCCCACGTCTATCCCTCCCGTTAGCCTATGAACTGAGACAGGACCTTATGCACTTCCGTCTGTGTTCTAGCGTGGGGCCTGGCACAGATTAAGTGTCGGGGAGCATCTGCTGAGTCAGGGAAGAATAAGCTTGGGGTGCTGAAGGGCTGGGGTATCCTCCAGACTTCTGCATGACATGGAGCCATGGGTTAGGGGGACCCAAAGCTCAAAGGAGGGCCAGGGAGGGGATTTCAGGGCCTGCCTGAGCAGGGAGCCCAGCCGGTAGCCACCTTCTGTGTCCAGGAGAAATCCCACATTGAAGTGTACGTGAGGCCCCTGGCCGACGAGGCTAGCGCCTTAGTCTTCTTCAGCCGCCGGACGGATATGCCTTATCGCTACCACTCCTCCCTCGCCCAGCTCAACTTTAACAGCTCCAACACCTATGAGGTGAGTATCCTACTACCTGTGGGGCTTCGGGCTTCCCCGGGTGGGTGTTGCTGGGGGTGGTCCTCTGGCAGGAGCGCAAGAGGCAGCTGCAGGCATCGAGGGCTGTGGCTGGTCCCCTTCCGGGCTCCCACTTCTGTGGGGCACGCTGGAGACCCACCCCAGACAGGCCAGAGTCCGGGCTTTGACACCCTCTGAGGGGGTCTCTGCAGCCATTCTTACAGTAGTACCGGCGATATCTCTTTCCACTACAGGCCCAGAACGTCTACACGGGTGATGTCATCAGTGGCCTCCACCCTAAAACCAACTTCACGGTGGTCATCAACCCTTCAGGGGTAGTGATGTGGTACCTGTATCCCATCAGGAAGCTGGGGAAGTCCCAGCAATGAGGAACTGAAACATGTGACAGGCTGTGGCGGCATCACTGAGCCCAGACCATGGCGCCTCCACATGCCGAGGGCTAGTAAGTGGGGTTCTCTGACACCCAGGCCCACTCAGTGACCTGGCCCCGTGAGACCCAAAGTGCAATCTGAGGGCCAGGTTCCACACCCTGCCCAAGTGTGAACCTTCTTGGAAACTTGTCTTGGGGCGATTTCCTATGGCCTTCCTGGTTTCTACCTTGTCTGCATAGCCCCACAGATGTTACTGAACAACTGAGCCAGCCTCCTGAGCCCCCACAAGCAGGGCCACTGATACCCTCCGATCTTCTTTCTGTTGACTCTGAAATCAGGACTTGGAATTTTTCTTATGATTAGGACTGGAGATCTGACCTCTTGTCAGGAACTCCCACAAATTGTGTGATTGGTTTGCCGGCCTGGATAAGGCCTTGCAGGCTAACACCAGCCAGGTTACCTTGGTTCCCTCTGGTTACCAATAAAGCTGTTCTTTAATCGGGTAGTTGCAATATGGACGTGGGGTCGTGGGCACCTTCAGTTAGGGACTCTGGGCAGCAGTGCACAGGGTGCTGGTTTGAAATCTCACCTCACGTGGAAGATGTGTGGCATCTTCTGGCTCCTTATTTTCCAAAGTGACCTGCAGATTATACTTCCTAGACATGCCAGACTTGCCTCTCACCAGGGAGCCATCCTGCTCTGCCCAACTCAAGTGGTGGTGACAACACAGTCAGGCACAGGCCTTTTGTCTCGCGCACCCCTTCCCCACCCCCTTCAGACTCACTCCTCAGCCCTCCTGCTGCACACAGACCCTGATCTGCTAAGGATTTTGCATTGTCTTCTGCACCTTTCAGCTCATGTCCCCTTTTCTGCCAGGGCTTCATTCAGTGGCACTCTGGGGTTGGGTGCCAGTGAGGGCCAGCTAGCCTCTCTCCCACCGGGCTGCTGCAGTTGGTCCTTTGCCTGGCAGCACCCCCAGCCCCTCCATTCATTTCTCTTCTCCTAACCTGGCTTCAGAGGAGGTTCAGACCCACCCCCACCCCCCACCAGTGTCCGAAGACAAGTCTAAGGGCTCTTTGCGTCTTTTTTTTTTTTTAAGTTTTATTTATTTATTTTGAGAGAGAGCACGGGCAGGGGAGAGTCAGAGAGAGAGGGAGGAGAATCCCAAGCAGGCTCCGTGCTGTCAGCACAGAACCCAATGTGGGACTCAAACTCAGAAAACACAACATCATGACATGAATCGAAACCGAGTCGGACGCTTAACCGACTAAGCCACCCAGGCGCCCCTCTCTGTATCTTAAAATATATTTCTTGCTCCTCCTCTTCAGGAAAGTAAAAGAATGGCAGGTTCTTGACTGCCTGCCTTTGTTGCTATTTTCCAAGCCCTGTTCCTTTAGCTAAGGCCACAGGGTACCTGTGGTCCCTGATGGTTCTTGTCCCCATTTGGAAAGCTGGCAGCAGAGCAGGCTAGGTAGGTTTTCCTTGGGCTTGAATGTGGGAGCATACAGCGCCCCGGGTCTGCACTGTCTTGCCCTGTGGAACTCTTCTGGGTAGATCTCCCATACCCCCTCCCTCAGGGTTTGAGATCCTTGTGATGAGAACAAAGGCAAGAATAATGTAGTTTAAATGAAATCTCCTTACAGCCTGCAGCCCACTGACAGATACCTGAGACATGCAGTATGTGACATTCCTCAAGGAGTCGATGGCTGCCTTAATGCCTCAATGTTTATATTTCATTAAAAACTAAAAATAATCTTGTCTTGACACTAGTTAAATCTTCAGTGTCCTATAAGACCCTGCTTTCAGCATACAGAAATTCCTTAGAAACCTCCCCTGCCTCTACAAACTTAAAGTATATAATCAGTCACCCCTCACACTTGCAGGTGCAGCCCTTTCTGCCCACGGGTGCTGTCCCTGTGCTCTAATAAAATCACCTTTTTGCACCAAAATGTCAAGAATTCTTTCTTAGCCGTTCGTTCTTTTTTTTTTTTTTTAATTTTTTTTTTTCAACGTTTTTTATTTATTTTTGGGACAGAGAGAGACAGAGCATGAACGGGGGAGGGGCAGAGAGAGAGGGAGACACAGAATCGGAAACAGGCTCCAGGCTCCGAGCCATCAGCCCAGAGCCTGACGCGGGGCTCGAACTCACGGACCGAGAGATCGTGACCTGGCTGAAGCCGGACGCTTAACCGACTGCGCCACCCAGGCGCCCCTCGTTCTTGAAACCTACTTCAAATTTCATCACTGGTATTTAGAATATGGTGTAAAGAACTTACAAGTACATATCTTACAACGTCATTTAAGATTACTGGGGTTTCACTGATGGAGCCTGGAGTCATCAGAGAGCATTCTCTTTCCCCAGTTGATGTCTTAAAGCTGTGGGTTACTTAGAAGGTCAGAAACCTACCACATCCCAGGCCTCTGTCCTTGGAGGCCTGTCACCCCATGCATAGCTCCAGCTTTGGGTCTTGATCATAGTGCTGTTTTAGCCAAATGGAATGGTCTCAGGTGGGTACACTTCTTTGGCCAGTCCCAGGAAAGAAGTCTTTCCCGCTACCCTGGGATGTGGCAGGGGATGGTGGTTGAGACCATGGACTTGGGAGTCAGGATTAGGGAGCAGCCTTCCAGACTGAGACACGGTTACATGTCTTCACTTGTGATATAACTTGTACTTTTATCCTGGGGGTGCCTGATTGATTCTATCCTTTTAGCCTTCATGCTGTCAACATCACACCCTGCCTATCTTCCAGGCATTGTTTTATTCTCTTCTACCCACAGCCAGTTAGGGACTCAATTTTTTCCCAGTTCAAGGCAGTCTTGTTTGGATCCAAGGGCACACCTCTTCTTTTAAGAATTATTTTATTATAAAAATTTTCAAACACAAAAATAAAATGGTGCAGTGAACCTCCATGTACCCATTATTCAGTTCTAACAACCATCAATATGTGCCATTATTTCATATCTCTCTTCCCACACATACTTTTTCCTTGTGAGCTAGAGTATATAAGTATAGAGTATATTAAGGTCACCTTAATATATGTGACCTTAATACAATTTTCCTGTCCAAAAAGTTAAGTTTTTAATAATCTAACAACCATTCTGTGTTCAGTTTTTGCCAACTGTCTCAAAAATATCTTTCTATAGTTTATTTGAATCAAAATCCAAGCAAGAAGTCAACAAAAAATGGTCCAGTAATAACCACCAAATGTTTGTTCCCTCCATAAAAGCAATGAAAACCTTGCCACGTATTATCAGAATCAACTTTCATAGAACATTGGACATTAACCAAAAGCCTGCAGCAGCCCAGAGAGTATTCAGTTAAGAAAGACAGTTGAATCTTGGTAAGAACAGAGCAAGCTTTTTAATGTCTTTTTTTTTTTTAATGTCTTAATTTACCCTAGTATTAAATTTTAAATCAGCTAGTTTAAATATGTTCAAAGAGCTAAAGGAAGCCATGTATAAAAAACTAAAGGAGAGGCACCTGGTGGCTCAGTTGGTTGTGTGCCCAGCTCTTTGTTTCAGCTCAGGTCATGATCCCAGGGTTGTGGGATCAAGACCCATGTCAGGCTCAGTGCTGAGCGTGGAGCCTGCTTGAGATTCTCTCTCCCTTCCTCACCCTCTCTCCCCTCCTCATGCTCTCTAAAAAAATAAAATAAAACAAAACAAAAAAACAGAACTAAAGGAAATAATAAGAATGATGTCTCAGTAAATAGAGAATATCAGTAAAGATATTGAAGTTACAGAAAGGAACCTACAAGTTGAAAAGTCTAGTAACTGAAATAAAAAAAAAAAATTAACTAGAGGGGCTCAACAGCAGACATGTCCAGGCAGAAAAAAAATCAGCAAACTCCAAGATAGGGCCATTGAAATTAGCCTGTCTGAGGAACAGAAGAAAAGAAAAATGAACAGATGCTCAGAGACCTACGAGACACCGTGCAGCATACCAACATACACAGAAGAAGAGAGAAAGGGCAGAAAGAATGTTTGAAAAATACTGGCTAAAAGTTCCCCATATTTGATGACAAAAATTAAGCTACACGTTAAAGAAATTCAATGAATTTGCCCTCCAAATAAGATAAACTCAAAGGGATGCATACCTAGACACAGCATAACCAAACTCTCAAAAGACAAAGGCAGAGTTTTGAAAGAAGCAAGACAGAAGCAAGTCATCACATACTAGGGAAAATACTTGACATGAATGAAAATGAACATAAAATGTACCCAAAACACTAAAATATAACATACCAAAACTTATGGGGTGAAAGTAGTGATCAGAGGGAAATTTATAGCTATAATTTGCCTCTATGGAAGAGAGAAAAGACAATGCCCACAATGGGAGAAAATATCTGCAATTACATATCTGATGAGGGACTTCTATGTAAAGTATATGAAGAACTCTCACAACTCAATAAAAAGACAACCCAATTTAAAAATGGGCAAAGGATCTGAACAGACATTTTTCCAAGGAAGATCTGCAAATGGCCAGAGCTCAACATCACTAACCATTAGGGAAATGCAAATAATAAACACAAGACACCACTTCACACCTAGAAAGGTGGATAGAATAAAAAAGTCATAGTTATAAGGATGTGGGGAAATTAGAACCCTCATATATGCTACTGGTAGAAATGTAAAACTGGTACAACTACTGTGGAAAATAATCTGGCAATCCCTTGAATGATCAAATACAGTTACTATATCACCCAGAAATTCCACATCTAGGTATATATCCAAAAGAAATGAAAGCATATGTCACACAAAACCTTGCACACAGATGTTTACAGCAACATTATTCATAGCACCCAAAAGGTGGAAAGAACCCAAATGTCCACCAACTGGTGAATGAATAAACAAAATATGGTTAACCATACAATATATTATTATTCAGCCACAAATGGAGTAAAGTACTAACACATGCTACAACATGCATGAACCTTGAAAATTATGCAAAGGGAAAGAAGCTGGTCACAAAAGGCCACATACTATATGATTCCATTACTTTGAGGGTCCAGGAAAGGGAAATTTGTAAGACAGAGAGTAGATTAGTGGTTGTTTAGGGCTGGGTGGGGAGAATGGAGGGATAAGGGATAACAAAAAGTACAAGGTTTCTTTTGGAAGTGATTAAAATGTTCTCTCTCTCTTCTTTTTTAGATTCAGAAAGAGAGAGCACAAGCTGGGAAGAAGGGCAGAGGGAAGAGAAAAAATCTGAAGCAGGATCTGCGCTCATCATGGAGCTAGACAAGGGCTGATCCCATGACCCTGGGATCATGAGCTGAGCTGAAATCAAGAGTCAGATGTTCAACTGACTGAGCCACCTAGGCACCCCTGAAAATGTTCTTGAATTGACTAGAGCCATCGATGGTTGCACATATCTGTGAATACACTAAAACCCATTGAATTGTATACATTAAATGAATTATAGTATATGAATTATATCTCAATGAGGCTGTTAAAAAAACTCACACCAGGGGTGCCTGGCTGGCTCAGTCAGTAGAGCATGTGACTCTTGATCTCAGGGTTGCAAGTTTTAACCCCACGTTGGCTGTAGAGATTACTTTAAAATCTTTAAAACAATGACAACAACAATAAAAAAAAAAACTCACACCCACGTCTACTGCAGTATTATGCACAGTAGCAAAGACATGTAACCCAAAAGTCCATTAATGGATGAATGGATAAAGAAAATTAGGTATATACATACATATTATTTTCAGCCTTAAAAAGAAGGAAGTTCTGTCACATGCTACAACATGGATGAACCTTGAGGATACGTTAAGTGAAATAAGCCAGACACAAAAAGACAGATACTGTATGATTCCACTTATATGAAGTTCCTAAAGTAGTGAATTTTGTAGAAACAAAGTAGAATGGTAGTTGCCAGGGGCTTGAGGGAAGGGAAATGGAGTTGTTCAGTGGGTATAGAGTTTCCGTTTTGTATGCAAAAATCCTAGAGATCCAGTACTCAATAAAGTGAATATAGTTAACACTACTGAAGTTTACACTTAAAAATGGTTAAGATAAGCTTTATGTTCTGTTCTTACCTCAACTTTTAAAAAAGAGATATATCTCTGAGACTCAACCAGAAGATACCCAGCATTTTAGGGGTGCTGGCTGTGGAGAGGCTCAGGTCAATAGGGTTCAACACAGCTAGGAAGTAGTATATGAGCTTGTGAAGAATATGCTCAGTCTGGATCACACACAGGACAGCAGCATTCCCCAGGAATGCAACAATGAACACAAAGAAAAGGGGAGTCCAGTCCAGATGCGTACATCTTCCAGGCCTGGGATGCCCAAGAGGAGGATTGAAGAAGGATAGGACTGGGTATCATAAGGAATGGACATCCTCCTGCCATTTTCAGACCTTGTGCATATCAGTGCAAAATAACATTGTAATATTCCTTTTATCCCATTCAATGTTATCCACACTTTTCTGCCATCCTTACCTCATTATCAGATGGCTCCAGGAATGGAGACAGCCTCTCCCTTTCCCATATCATTTCCCTCCAAAAAAGGGTGAACAAGGAGAAGGGAGAACATAATCTGTCAGGTGGATATTCAGGGTAAAGAGTAAGAATTTTTAAAGTGGGGTAGCTAAATAAGCTATCCCTCACGTACCACACCCCCACTCAAAAACAACAATTTGGCATCCATCCGCAGACAAAAGTGCCTGGTGGGAGATATGGGATTCAGCACCACACACCAAGGAGACTGGGAGGGAAGAGTCTTGACCATCAATGTATCAAGTAATAGGTATACAGACCTCAGTCCCACCTTGAACCCTGCAGTGGCCTGTGAACTGGCTCCAGCCCCTCTTAGCCACAGCCTAGGAGACCCCTGGAAAACTCTGTCTTAGAAAATCACCCACAGACAAGAGAACCTTTGTGGAAGTTCATGCCTCCAGTAGAGAAGTTCTAGCAAACCACTGGAGAAAGAATATAAGAAACTGGACTCACTGGAGAGGGAAAGAGGAACAGTTTGACTTTACGCACATCCCCCTTCCCCCAAGGCTGCACAGCTCATGCTAACGGAGATATTCTTGGACCTTGATTTCCTCCACAGGGGGAAATGCAAGCATGTGAGGGAGTACATGGCTTCCCCAGCTGTGCAGCATGTTGCCAAATGGGTCTATTTCTCACTCACTCCAACCAGAGTACTAAGTCATAAGCTGCATGACTTGAGGGTGGGGAAAGGCTGGGAGAGTGACAGATAAGACTTTCAGGGGGCATTAAAGGGAAATGGATCCTACGTGTTTCAGACTCCAACAAGAAGCCTGCCCACAAGCTGCTGGGGAGACCTTGACTGCAAATCCCCCCAACTGGCCCAAAGGCACCCCTGGTGATCCATGCACCTCACCCCACACACCTTCACCCTACAGCTGGCTCTCTGTGCAAACTCTTGATGGTGGCAAGAGTGAGCTTTGGCAGATGGCTAGTGAGCACACATCGAAAGCCAGCCTGAGTCTGCAGATCAGGGGAAGACCACAAACTTGAACTCTAACCCTACCCTTGGGGAGAAAAACAAAAAAACAAAAAACAGGCTGTCAGCACTCTTTCTGGTACAGGATCAAGAGAAGGCAAACAAGCTTAAGAATTCTGACACAAGTGGGAGCAAGAAGTATGGAGGAGGTGTATTCATAGAAAGTCTGAGAAAGAAAGCTTCAGTCTCCCTAGCACGACTGATAGGAATTTCTCCCCTGAAGTCAGTTAGCAAGAGCTGAAGGAGGTGACTGCTACCACAACATGAAGACAGCAAAGCAAGACTTCAAGGAACATGAAGAATCAAGGAAACATGACACCCCCACAGGATCACAATCATCTTCCAGTAACCAACCCCAAAGACGTGAAGAGCTGCATTTTATCTGACAAAGAATTCAAAATAGCTGCTTAAGGAAGCTCAATGGGCTATAAGAAAACACAGAAAAACAATTCAATGAAATCAGGAAAACAATACATGAATAAAATGAGAAGTTTAATAAACAATAGAAAGCATATCAATAAAAAACCAAACAAATTCTAGAGCTGAAAAATACAATGAATGAGTGAAAAATGCTACAGAGGGCATCAGCTGCAGAATGAATCAATCAGGAGAAAGAATCTGTGAATTACAACAAAGGGACTTTGATATTATCCAGAGAGTGACAAAGGAAAAAGAAGGCAAGAGTGAAGAAATCCTATCTGATCTATAGGATGCCATCAAAAGAAGCAATCCGCAGATTATTAGAGCCCCAGAAGGAGAAGAGAGGGAGAAAGGGGGGGGGGCGGTGGGGAGGGGGGAGAAAGCTTAAAGAAATAATGGTCTAACTAAGTAGAATTTAAATTAAAAATAATAATAATAATGGCTGAGAATTCCAAAGGTCTCAACTTCAATAGATCTCCTCCAAGATACATTAGGATAAAAGTGTCAAAAATCAAAGACAAAGAATCTTAAAAGCAACAAGAGACAAGGAAGAAGTCAAACTTTCACTCTTTACAGACAACCTACATGGAAAATGTATAAAATACCTAGGTATTAACCAAAATACCTCAGTATCAAAATACCTAGGCATCAACCAAAGAGATAAAAGATACGTATGCTGAAAACTATAGAATGCTTATAAAAGAAACTGAAGAAGACACAAAGAAATGGAAAAACATTCCATGCTCATGGATTGGAAGAATATTGTTAAAATGTCGATACTACCCAGAGCAATATGCACATTCGATGTAATCCCTATCAAAATAACACCAGAGCTAGAAAAAACAATTCTAAAATTTGTATGGAACCAGAAAAGACCCCAAAGAGCCAAAGTAATGCTGGAAAAGAAAACCAAAGCTGGGGGCATCACAATTCCGGACTTCAAGCTATATTACAAAGCTGTAATCATTAAGACTTTATGGTACTGGCACAAAACCAGACACATAGATCAATGGAACAGAATAGAGAACCCAGAAATTGACCCACAAATGTACAGCCAACTAATCTTCAACAAAGCAGGAAAGAATATCCAATGGAAAAAAGACATTCTCTTTAGCAAATGGTGCTGGGAAAACCAGACAGCAACATGCAGAAGAATGAACCTGGACCACTTTCTTACACCATACACAAATATAAACTCAAAATGGATGAAAGGCCTAAATGTAAGACAGGAAACAATAAAAATCCTAGAGGAGAAAACAGGCAACAACCTCTTTGGCCTCAGCCACAGCAACTTCTTACTTGACATGTTCCCAGAGGCAAGGGAAACAAAAGCAAAAATGAACTCTTAGAAGAGCATCAAGATAAAAAGCTTCTGCACAGTGAAGGAAACAATCAACAAACTAAAAGGCAACCGAAGGAATGGGAGAAGATATTTGCAAATGACACATCTGATAAAGCGTTAGTATCCAAAATCTATAAAGAATTTATCAAACTCAACACCCAAAAAACATATAATCCGGTTAAGAAATGGGCAAAAGACATGAATAGACACTTTTCCAAAGAATACATCCAGATGGCTAACAGACACATGAAAAGATGCTCAACATCATTCATCATCAGGGAAATACAAATCAAAACCACAATGAGATACCAACTCACACCTGTCAGAATGGCTAAATTAACAACTCAGTCAACAATAGATGATGGCAAGGATGAGGAGAAAGGGGAACACTTTTGCACTGCTTGTGGGGATGCAAACTGGTGCAGCCACTCTGGAAAATAGTATGGAGGTTCCTCACAAAATTAAAAATAGCTCTACCCTATGACCCAGCAATTGCACTACTAGATATTTATCCAAAAGATACAAAAATGTTGATTTGAAGGGGCACATGCATCCCAATGTTTGTAGCAGCACTATCAACAATAGCCAAATTATGGAAAGAGCCCAAATGTCCATTGACTGATGAATGGATAAAGAAGATGTGGTGTATATGTACAATGCACTATTACTTGGTGATCAAAAAGAATGAAATCTTGCTATTTTCAACAACATGGATAGAACTAGAATGTATTATGCTAAGCAAAATAGTCAATAAATATATGATTTCACTCATATGTGGAATTTAAGAAACAAAGCAGATGAACACAGGGGGAAGAAAGGAAAAATACGATAAAAACAGAGAGGGAGGTAAACCATAAGAGACTATTAAATTCAGAGAAAAAAGCTGAGGGTTGCTGGTGGTGTGTCGGGTGGGGTGTCCACTTGGAGGTGGGCTAAATGGGTGATGGGCATTAAGGAGAGCACTTGCTGGGATGAGCACTAGGTAACATAGGTAAGAAATGAATCACTAAATTCTATTCCTGAAACCATTATTACACTATATGTTAACTAATTTGGATTTAAATACAATTGTAAAAATAATCCCTGAAATAATAATAATAATTTTTTAAAAAGCAACAAGAGGGGTGCCTGGGTGGCTCAGTCGACGAAGCATCTGACTTCAGCTCAGGTCATGATCTCATGGCTCGTGAGTTCAAGCCCTGAGTCAGGCTCTGTGCTGACAGCTTGGAGCCTGGAGCCTGCTTCGGATTCTGTGTCTCCCTCTCTCTCTCTGTCTCTCTCCCACTCTCTCTCTCTCAAAAATAAAAATAACATTAAAAAAAATTTTAAAGCAACAAGAGAAATGAAGAGTGTAACTTACAAGGGAATCCCCATAAAGCTATCAGTGGGCTTCTCTGCAAAAACCTTATTGGCCAGGAGAGAGTGATGATATATTCATAGTGCTGAAAGAATAAAATTGCCCACCAAGAATGATCTGGCAAAGCTGCCCTTCAGAAATGAGAGAAAGATTACCCCAAACAAACAAAAGCTGAGGGAGTTCATCACCACTAGATGTGCCTCATAAGAAATGTTGAAGTTCTTCTTCAAACTGAAATGAAAGTATGCTAATTAGTAACATGAAAACATATGAAAATATACAACACACCGGGAAGGTAAGTACAGCTGACCCTTGAACTACGCAGGGCACTGACCCCTGCAGAGTCAAAAATCCCCTTATAATTTTTGACTCCCCAAAAACTTAACTACTAATAGCCTACTGTTGATCAGAAGCCTTACTGATAACATAGACAGTTGATTAACACATATTTTGTATGTTATATGTATTATATACTGCACTCTCATGATGAAGTAAGCTAAAGAAAAAAATGTTAAGAAAATCGTGAGAAAGAAAAAGTACAGTACCATATGTATATTTATTTAAAAAAAAAATCTGCGTGTAAGTGGGCCAAGCCAGCTGGGCAGTGTGGCCTGGGATGGCAATGTTCCACAGCCTGGTGGTTTTTGGCTTAGTAGCAGTGGCCACCAGGAAGGTCTGCGGCAATGACAGTGGCCTGGAGGTGAGCCGTCCCATCTGCTTGGAGGTACATCACTGGCCTGTGGCCATCGGCAGCTGCAGCTACATGTGAATGCACTGGCTTCTGGGAAGCCAAGGGTGGGGATGGGGACCACTGTGGGAAGGGTCCCTCCCAACCCTGGAGGGAGGGGCCCAAGGTCTATGGCTGCCCTGGCACAGCCCTGAAACCCATCTGGAGCACTCAGGGGGCAGGGGTGCTGGGGTGCAGGGCCCCCTGTGCAGCACTGTGTCTGCACACACAGGGCACCTTGCATCCCTGCCTGGTCCTGAGTCCCCTGCAGTTGCTGACAGTCTCTGTGGGCCTCCCCAGGTACCCACAGAGCAGCAGGTATGACCTCTGCACCAGTAACCTTCTATTCAGTCTGTGATGACTGGGGTCAGCAGTTGTAAATAAATGCCTGTGGCTTTTGCTGTCAACTGTAAAAAAATTCCACGTGTAAGCAGACCTGCACGGTTCAAATCCATGTTGTTCAAGGGTCAATTGTGTAGTCAAATTCAGAATGTTCTAATACTGTAATATGGCAGTGTATTAGCCATTTAATTCTAGTATAAAGGTTAAAGGACAAAGGTATTAAAAATAATTATAACTACTTGGGGCACCTGGGTGGCCCAGTGGGTTGAATGGCCAACTCTTGATTTCAGCTCATTGTGCTGACAGCATGGAGCCTGCCTGGGATTCTCTGTCTCTCTCTCCTCTCTGCCCCTGCCCCGCTTGCACTCTCTCTCTCTCTCTCTCTCTCTCTCTCTCAAAAATAAATAAAAAACATTAAAAAATAGTAATTATAACTATAATAATTTGTTAATGAATCCACAATATAAAACAAGGTAAACTGTGACATCAAAAACATAAAAAGAAGGAAGGTAAAAGGAGAGATTTTAGAGAGGGAGGCAAACCATAAGAGAGTCTTAAATACAGAGAACAAATTGAGGGTTGCTGGAGGGAGGGGAGGGTTAAATGGGTGACAGACATTAAGGAGGGCACTTTTCAGGATGAGCACAGGGTGTCATATGTAAGAGATGAATCACTGGGTTCTACTCCTGAAGCCAAGACTACACTGTATGTTAACTAACTTGAAAAAAAAAATGCTCATAAAAAAAGATAAATAGGGGCACCCAGCTTGCTCAGTCGATAGAGTGTGTGACCCTTGATCTTGGGGTCATGAGTTTGAGCCCCACATTGGGTGTAGGATGATTTGAAAAAATAAAATCTAAAAAGACAAAAAAAAAAGGAGTTTTGCATATGGTTGAAGTAAAGTTGTTACCAGCATGGAAAAGACTTGTATCTATAAGATGTTTTATGCAAGCCTCATGGTAACCATAAAGCAAAACCCTGCAATGATAGATAAAGGCAATGGAATCAAAGCATAACACTACAGAAAATCATCAATTCACAAAGGAAGACAGAAAAAGTCGTAGAAAGGCACAAGGGAACTAAAAACAGCCAGAGAACAATTAGTAAGATGGCATTAGTAAGTCCTACCAATAATTACTCTTGATATAAATGAATTAAAAAACAAGATCCATGGGGCGCCTGGGTGGCGCAGTCGGTTAAGCGTCCGACTTCAGCCAGGTCACGATCTCGCGGTCCGTGAGTTCGAGCTCCGCGTCAGGCTCTGGGCTGACGGCTCGGAGCCTGGAGCCTGTTTCCGATTCTGTGTCTCCCTCTCTCTCTGCCCCTCCCCTGTTCATGCTCTGTCTCTCTCTGTCCCAAAAAAAAAAAAAAAAAAAAAAAAAAAGTTGAAAAAAAAAATAAATAAAGAGCTTAATTTAAAAACAAAAACAAAAACAAAAACAAGATCCAACAATATGTTGCCTACAAGAGACTCACTTCAGCTTTAAGGATTTACATAGGCTCAAAGTGAAGAGATGGAAAAATATATTCTATGCAAGAGAGAGCAGGGATAGCCACACTTACATCAGACAAAATAGACTTTAAGCCAAAAACTATAACAAATGACAAAGAAGGTCATTATATAATGATTAAAAAGTTCAATTCATCAAGAGAACTTAACAGTCATATATGCACCCAACATAAAAGTAACTATATTAAGCAGATATTAACAGATCTGAAGGGAGAAATAGACAACAATCCAATAATAGTAGGGGAATTCAATACCACACTTGCAACAATGGATACAGACTGAAAATCAAAAGGAAATGTTGGACTACCAACCCAATGGCCCTGACAGACATATGCAGAACACTGCATTAAACAGCAGAATACTCATTCTTCCTAAGTGAACACAGAACATTTTTCAGGAGAGATAATATGATACGTCACAAAACAAGTCTTAGCAAATTTAAGATTTAAATCATACCAAGTATCTTTTCCAACACATCGGTAGGAAACTAGAAGTCAATAACAGGAGGAAAACTGGAAAATTCACAAATATGTGGGAATTAAACAACACACTCCTGAACAACCAGCGGGTCAGAGAAGGAATCAAAAGAGAAATAAAAATATCTTGAAACAAACAGAAACAAAACATACCACATGCACGGTAAAAGCAGTGTTAAAATAGAAAAGTTTATAGTGATAAATGCCTACGTTAAAAAAAAAAAAGATTTCAGGTAAACAAAATTGATAAGCCTTTACCTAGACAAAAGAAAAAAAAAGAGAGAGAAGACTTAAATAAAATAAAAAATGAGAGAGCAGACATTATACATGATACCAAAGAAATATAAAAGAGCATAAGAAACTACAATGAGCATTTTTTTTTTTTGAGCAGCAGACAAAAGTTTATTAGAGTGTAAAATCAGAAAGTAAGAATAGTAGGGAAGCTCTCTTTACAGAGAAGGGGAATTTGAAAGTGAATGCCCCACTACTAAGAACAATTATACACCAAAAAGTCAGACTATCGAGAAGAAATGGATAAATTCTTAGAAACATGGACCTAACAAAACTGGATCATGAAGAAATAGAATATCTAAACACACATAATGAGTAATGGGATTGAATCAGTAATCAAAAATCTTCCAATGCAGAAAAGCCCAGGACCAGATAGTTTCTCTGCTGAATTCTATCAAACATTTAAAGAATTAAGACCAATCATTCTCAAAATCTTCCAAAAAAAACTGAAGAGAAGGGAAGTCTCTCAAACTCATTTTACAAGGCCAGAATTCCATGATACTAAGGACAGATAAGGACACTATAAGAGAATAAAACTATAGACCTATATCCCTGATGAATATAGGTGCAAAAATTCTCAAAATATTAGCAAACTGAATTCAACATCATATTAAAAGGATAATACAATGATCAAGTAGGATTTATCTCTGGGATGTAAAGATAGTTCAACATATACAAATCCATTAATATGATAATGATAATGTTGTTGTCTACCACATTAATAAAGTGAAAGATAAAAATCATATGATCACCTTAATAGATGTAGAAAAAAAATTTGATATAATACAAATCCAAACATTGCTGAAAGAAATTAAAGACCTAAATAAATGGAAAGACATTCCTATTTGTGGATTGGAAGATTTAATATTTTTTTAAATGTTTATTTATTTTAAGAGAGAGAGAGAGAATGCCAGCTGGGGAGGGGCAGAGAGAGGGAGACAGAGAATCCCAAGCAGATTCCACACTGACAGCACAGAGCCTGATGTGGGGATTGATCTCATGAACACTGAAATCATGACCTGAGTTGAAATCAAGAATCAGACACTTAATCGACTAAGCCACCCAGGAGCCCCAGAAGATTTAATATTGTTAAAATGTGCCCCATATAGATCTAACAGATTCAATACAATCCCTATCAAAATTTCAATGGCCTTTTTACAAAAATGGATAGCTGATCCTGAAATTCATTTGGCAAGGGACCCAGAATAGGTAAAATAAATCACAAACAAAAAGGAACAAAGTTTGAAGACTCACACTTACAATTTTAAAACCTATTAGAAAGCTACAGTAATAAAAACAGTGTGGTACTAGAATAAAGATAGACACATAGATCAGTGAAATATAGAGTCCTGAAATACACCCATACATCTATAGCCAACTAATTTTTGACAAAGGCACTAAGACCAATCAACGAGTAAAAATGGGTCTTTTCTTTCTTTTTTTTTTTTTTAATGTTTACTTATTTTGAGAGAGAGAGAGAGAGAGAGAGAGAGGGATAGAGAGAGCAAGCAGGGAAGGGGCAGAGAGAGGGAGAGAGAGAATCCTAAGCAGGCTCCACACTGTCAGCTTGGAGCCTGACATGCAGCTCAAACCCACAAACTGTGAGATCGTGACCTGAGCCGAAACCAAGAGTCAGATGCTTAACCGACTGAGCCACCCAGATTCCCCCCAAATTGGGTCTTTTTAGTGAATGTAGCTAGGACAACTAGCTATCCACACAAATTAATTTGGTCTCCTACTTCACACCATATACAAACAATGAATTCAAAATGGATCAAAGACCTCCATGTAAGAGTTAAAACTATAAAACACTTAGAAGAAAACATAGGTGTAAATCTTCACGACTCTTCATTAGGCAATGGTTTCTTAGATATGACACTAAAAGCACAAGCAACCAAAGAAAAAATAAATAAATTGGACCTCATTAAAATAAAAAAAAATGTGTGTCAAAGGACACCATCAAGAAAGTGAAAGACAACACACAGAATGGGAAAATATATTTGCAAATCCTGTATCTGTTAAGGGTCTATTTTTGGAATATATAAAATACATTTACAACTCAATAATAAAAAGACAAATAGCCCAATTTAAAAATGGCAAAATATTTGAATAGACATTTCTCCAGAGAGATTATACAAATAGCCAATAACACTATGGGAAGATGCTCAACACCATTAACTATCAGTCACTGTGTAAAACTATCTGGAAATTCCTCAAAATACTAAACACAAGTTACCACAATGACTCAGCAATTGCACTTGGATGCATATACCCAAGAGAAATGAGAATATATGTCCACAAAAAGACTTACATATGAATGTTCACAGCAGCATTATTCCTAATATCCAAAAAGTGGAAAAAACTTAAATGCATGTCGACTGATGAATGGATGAATATGTGATATATCCATACAGTCCATACAATATATATTTGCACTGATACATGCTACAACATGGATGGGCCTTGAAAACGATACAAAGTGAAAGAAGCCAGCCACAAAAGGGCTCTTATCATAGATTCCATTGATATGAAATGTCTAGAATAGGGCAATCTATAGAGCCAAAAAGTAGGTCAGTGGTTGACAAAAGGGAATGTGTAGTGATTGCTAATGGGCAGGGGGTTCTTTCTGGGTGATGAAAATGTTCTGGAATTAGATAGTGCTTATGACTGCACAACCATCTCTCTGTTCAAATAACTGATGTGGTTTCTGTCTCGGCTGGACCTTGACAGGTACCCAAAGAGCCTGTAAACAGCTATGCAAGGGTCCAGTTGAGAGACAGGAAGGCAGGGGACAGGGGGTGGTTGCAGTGAAGATTAAGCAGAGGGAATGGCCAGACAATCCATAACTGAGTGGCAATGGGGAGAGGACTGCTAAGGCAATATGCATAGGCCAAGGACATGCTGTGTTGTCCTGGTTGATAAGTACCTATTCCACTCCTCTGTCTCTGGCAACAGTCTAGCATTTCTAGGCTTCCCTGAAAAAAGGGAAAACGAGAAAATTGGGTTCCTGTTTAATATTCCCCTAGGCAGTCCCTAGATAGGGTGTGTGTGGGAGGGGTCCTGCAAAGCTGACCTCTTGCTGAAAGAGACCCTTTGTCTTTCCGGGTTGGAAGAGAGGCATCTGAACTGACTTGAATGTGAAAAATAATAAATTGGGATGATTTTTCTCATTCAAAAGATCGCCCAGTTTATAGAATGAGAACAAGTTGCATGTAGTGATTTACTTACATAGTCTAATATCTAGATTTAAATCTTGGCTCTGCTTAAAAACTGTGCAATCTTGAACAAGCTACTTAATTTCTCTGTGCTTCCATTTCCTCTTCTGTAAAGTAGGGATGTTAATAGTTTATATAGGATTATTGCTCAAGAACTACATGAGGTAATTTATGTAAAGCACTTAGAATGGCACCTGAATAAGGAATTATCCACGCCCAGTCTTCTTTATGTTGTAGGTTTTGTCCCTAAGCTCGGGACCCCACTGCAGGAAGCTGTGGGAAGTAATAGCCTCTCCCCATTAAGGGGTCCCCTGTCCCCATCTCTTCTTCTCTGCTACTAGTCCTCATCTTTCCCTCCCACCCTTTTAAAAAGAGGAATTCTAGGTTTAGTGAAAAATTGAGCAGAAAGTCAAGTATCCATATATCCTCTCTACTCCCCAGGCCTCCTCCACTGTGTCCCCTATTATTAGCATTTTGCATTAGTGTAGTACATTTGCCATAACTGATGGCAATATTGATATGTTATTAGCTATAGCCCATAGGGTTCTCTCTTTGTGTTGTACATTCTATGGGTTTTGACCAACCTATGACATGTAACCACCATTACAAACTTCACAGAAGTGTCACTGCCCTAAAATCCTGGGCTCCATGTACTCATCTCTCCCACCCGCACCTCAACCCCTGCAACTACTAATCTTTTCATTGTCTTCCTAGTTTTGCCTTCTCCAGAATGTCATAGAGTTGGAATTACACAGTATGTAGCCTTTTCAGATTGGCTTCTTTCACCCCACAATATGCATTTAATGTTCCCCCATCTTTTCATGACTTGATAACTTATTTCTTTTTATTGATGAAAATATTCCATTGTACATGGATGTACCACCACTTATCCATCCACTCAGCTACTGAAGAAGAACATCTTGGTTGCCTCCAGATTTTGGCAATTATGAATAAAAACCTTCAGGTGCAGATTTTTGTGTAGACATAGGTTTTCAGCTCATAAGTACCAAGGAGCTCAACTGCTAAACCATACAGTAAGAATATGTTTTGTTTTATAAGAAACTGCCAAATTGTCTTCCAAGTGGCTGTTTCATTTTATACTTCTACCAGGAATGAATGAGAGTTCCTGTTGCTCCACATCCTTGCCAGAATTTGGTGTGGTCAGTGTTCTGAGTTTTAACCATTTTAAGTAGGAATATAAGGGTAGCTTATTATTTTTTTAAATTTTTTTTCAATGTTTATTTATTTTTGAGAGACAGAGAGAGACAGAGAGTGAGTGGGGAAGGGACAGAGAGAGAGGGAGACACAGAATCCGAAGCAGGCTCCAGGCCCTGAGCTGTCAGCACAGAGCCTGATGCGGGGCTCGAACCCACGAACCGTGAGATCATGACCTGGGCCGAAGTCGGACGCCCAACTGACTGAGCCACCCAGGCGCCCCAAGGGTAGCTTATTTAAACGATTTTTAAAAATGTTTATTTATTTCTGAGAGACAGAGCATGAGTGGCGGAGGGGCAGAGAGAGAGAGAGAGAGAGAGAGAGAGAGAATCAGAAGCAGACTCCAGGCTCTGAGTTGTCAGCACAGAGTCCATCACAGGGCTTGACTTAACGAGCCATGAGTCATGACCTGAGCTGAAGTCGGTCACTTAACTGGCTGAGCCACCCAGGTGAGGGGTAGCTTATTTTAATTTGAAATTCCCTAATGACATGTGATGCAGAACATCTTTTCACATGCTTATTTGCCATCTGTATAGCTTCTTTAGTGAGGTGTCTGTTCAGGTCTTTTGCCCATTTTTAATTGGGTCATTTTTTTACCTTATTGTTCAGTTGCAGAAGCTTTTTGTATATTTTGGGTACTCTACCAGATGTGTCTTTGCAAGTATTTTCTCCCAGTCTGTGGCTTGTCTTTTCATTCTCTTGACAGTGCCTTTCACAGAGCAGAAGGTTTTAATTTCAGTGAAATCCAACTTATCAATGTTTTCTTTCATGGATAGTACTTTTTGGTGTTGTTTCTAAAAACTCATCACAAAAGCAAAGGCCATTAGATATTCTCCTGTGTGATCTTCTAGGAGTTTATAGTTTAGCCTTTTACATTTAGGTCTTTGATGCACATTGAGTCGATTTTCGTGAAAGATCTGTTTCTAAATTCTTTTTTATTTTTTTCCAGCAGGTGCATGTCCAGTGTTCCAGTGCCATTTGTTGAAAAGACTATCCCTTTTCCACTCAATTGTCTTTGTTTCTTCTTCAAAGACCAGTTGACTGTATTTGTGTGGTCTGCTTGTCCATTCTTTTGCCAATACCACACTGTTTTGGTTACTGCAGCTTTAGAGCAAGTCTTGAAGTTGGATAGAGGCAGTCCTCCAAATTACTTGTTGTTCTTCAATATTGTTTTGGCTATTCTTCATCTTTTGCTTCACCATATAAAATTTAGGATCAGTTTGCTGGTATCCACATATTAACTTGCTAGAATTTTGATTAGGATTACATTGACTCTACAGATCAAATTGGGAAGAACTGACATCTTGACAGTATTGATTCTTCCTATCCCTGTACATAGCTCTGTTAGTAAAAAATGCCCTTAATTTAAAAAAAAAAAATTTTTTTTTCAACGTTTTTTATTCATTCCTGGGACAGAGAGAGACAGAGCATGAACGGGGTAGGGGCAGAGAGAGAGGGAGACACAGAATCGGAAACAGGCTCCAGGCTCCGAGCCATCAGCCCAGAGCCTGACGCGGGGCTCGAACTCACGGACCGAGAGATCGTGACCTGGCTGAAGCCGGACGCTTAACCGACTGCGCCACCCAGGCGCCCCAAAAATGCCCTTAATTTTGAGAAAGTATTTCTTCATTTTTGAAGGATAATTTTTCTAGATATAGAATTCTACATTTTTATTTTCTTTTATTTAAAAAAACTTTTTTTAAGTTTACTTATTTTGAGAGAGAGAACACATGTAACCTGGGGAGGCACAGACAGAAAGGGAGAGAGAGACTCCCAAGCAGGCTCCGTGCTGTCAGTGTGGAACTTGATGTGGGGCTCAAGCCCACGAACCCATGAGATCAAGACCTGAGCCCAAATCAAGAGTTGGACGCCCAACTGACTGAGTCACCCAGGTGCCACTACATGATTTTGCTTTTAATACTTTAAATATTTCACTGCATTCTTACTTGTATAGTTTCTGAAGAGGAGTGTGATGTAATTCTTATCCTTGTTCCTCCATAGGTAAGCTTTTTCCCTTCTAGCTTCTTTCAAGATTTTCTCTTTGTCTTTGACTTTTTTAATGACTTATTTTATTTTCAGAGAGAGAGAAAAAAAATCCTAAGCAGGTTCTGCACTGTCAGTGCAGATCCCAATGTAAAGCTCAAACTCACGAACCATGAGATCATGACCTGAGTTGAAATCAAGAGTTGGACGCTCAACTCACTGAGCCACCCTGGCGTTCTGATATATATTTTTACAGTTTTAATATGATATGCCCAATTGTAGATTTTTTGGTATTTATCATTTTTAGTATTCTTTAAGATTCCTAGATTTGTGGTTTGTTGTCTCAATTTTGGAAAATTCTCAGTCATTATTATTTCAAAAATTCTTTTGTTTCTACCTTTTTTCTTCTTCTAGTAGTCCCATTACATGTATGCTACCCATTTTGTTTTTTTTAATATCAAATATAATTTATTGTCAAATTGGTTTCCATACAACACTCAGTGCTCATCCCAACAGGTGCCGTCCTCAATGCCCACCACCCCCTTCCCCCTCTCCCACACCCTCCATCAAGCCTCAGTTTGTTGTCAGTATTTAAGAGTCTCTTATGGTTTGCCTCCCTCTCTCTCTGTAACTTTTTTTCCCCCTTTCCCCTCCCCCATGGTCTTCTGTTAAGTTTCTCAGGATCCACATGTGAGTGAAAACATATGGTATCTGTCTTTCTCTGCCTAACTTATTTCACTTAGCATAATACCCTCCAGTTCCATCCACGTTGATGCAAATGGTCAGATTTCATTCTTTCTCATTGCCAAGTAGCATTCCACTGTATATATAAACCACATCTTCTTTATCCATTTGTCAGTTGATGGACATTCAGGCTCTTTCCATAATTTGGCTATTGTTGAAAGTGCTGCCATAAACATTGGGGTACAAGTGCCCCTATGCATCAGCACTCCTGTATCCCTTGTATGCTACCCATTTTGTAATTGTCCCACAGTTCTTGGATATTTTGTTACATATTTTTCATTCCTTTTTCTCTTTGCATTTCAGTTTTGGAAGTTACTGGTGATATATGTTCAAACTCATTGATTATTTCTTTGGCATGTCCAGTTTACTGATGATCCCATCAAAGGTAATGTTTCATTTCTGTTAAAATGTTTTTGATTTTTAACATTTCCTTTGATTGTTTCTTGAAGTTTCTATCTTTTAGTTTACACTTTCATCTATTCTTTTTTTTTTTTTTTAATTTTTTTTTTCAACGTTTTTTATTTATTTTTTTGGGACAGAGAGAGACAGAGCATGAACGGGGGAGGGGCAGAGAGAGAGGGAGACACAGAATCGGAAACAGGCTCCAGGCTCCGAGCCATCAGCCCAGAGCCTGACGCGGGGCTCGAACTCACGGACCGCGAGATCGTGACCTGGCTGAAGTCGGACGCTCAACCGACTGCGCCAACCAGGCGCCCCTTTAT
>NC_064809.1:131651341-131689074 GCF_023721935.1 Panthera uncia | reverse complement strand
GAGCCTGACGCGGGGCTCGAACTCACGGACCGCGAGATCGTGACCTGGCTGAAGTCGGACGCTCAACCGACTGCGCCACCCAGGCGCCCCTACACTTTCATCTATTCTTAAATGTGGCCCACTTCTTCCATTAGAGCCCTTAGCATATTAATCAGTTGTTCTAAATTCACAGTCTGATAATTCCAACATCTTTACCATTTATGAATCTGGTTCTGATGCTTGTTTTGTCCAAGCTGTGTTTTCTTGTCTTTTGGTATGACTTATAGTTTTATGCTCAAAGCCAAACATGATACACTATGTAAAAGGAATGGAAGACAATAGGCCTTAAGTGTGAGGCTTTATGTTTGATATGGTTAGGAGCTAGACTGTGTTTGCTGTTTGCTTTGGCTGTAGGTATTAAAGGTAAATTTCCTCTGGTGTTCTTGTTTTTATCTCCCCTGTTATCTTTGTATTTATTTCCCTAGAGACTTTCAAAATATGGCCTGAGATATGCAGTTCTTTCATTTGTAGTCCCCTGTTATGATGCAGGGGCCCTACTGATGTGGTAGTAAGGTATTGGGGGAAGGGAAGCATTCTATAGTCCTATGATCAGGTGTCAGTCTTTTTTGTTTTTTAATGTTTATTTTTGAGAGAGAGAGACAGAGCATGAGTGGGGAAGGGACAGAGGGAGAGAGACACAGAATCCAAAGCAGGCTCCAGGCTCTGCGCTGTCAGCTTAACTGAGGTGCCACCCTGGGTGCTACCTAGGCGTCCCTAAATTTCAGTCTTTTAAGGAACCCATGGGCTTTGACCACAAGTGCTCCCCAGTTGCTGGTTTTCCCCACCCCCTTAGTCAAGGCAGAAAGGTTAAAGGACTGGACTTAGGTATTTCCTTTCCCTGGGTCAGTTAGGCTCTGGTTAATTAGTTTCTCTTGAGGGCAGTCCATGTTAAGAAAAACATAATGCTTTGGGTTGCTTTTGATATAGCTAATTTTCTATTCTCCCTGCTGGCAGCATACAAGGATTTTTCTTCACTCTTTACTGTAAGGGACCTGGAGGGCTCCTGGAGGTAAAACTCACAAAAATGTCAGGCTCCTCCTAAAACTAGGCCCTCCTGAAAATTTTAACTCTCAAGTTTGTCTACACAGAGCCTCCAGCAATTCATCAATTACTGTTAAGTCTTCCCACCCAGGTACTGGCTCCATCACTGGGGTTCCTTACCTGAGCTTTTGCTTTTGGTAAGTTGTGACTATTTGTGTCCACCTGTCTCTCCAATTTTGCAGGTGGCCCTCTGCCCTAGGACTTCCATTTTCTGATGGAACTAAGAAGATGTGTGGTTTGTTCAGCTTTTTTTGTTGTTGTGAAGATGGGAGTGTTGACTTCCAAGCCTCTTCCATGCTAGACCAGAAAACCTTGGTCTCCTATTTAAGAATCAATCTATGAAGTGGATTTTCAGGCAAGAAATTTGCACAAGGGCACAACTGGTCTCCTTACTAAGACTAGACCACATGCCCAGACCAAGGGCTTTCCCAGTTGGGGCATCCTCTTCTCCACGAAGCCTACAAGACAACCTTAGTCTGAACGGAACCTCTCACCTAAACCCCGTGCAAACCTCTATCATTGCACTTTTGTCAGGAATTAAGAGTGTTTTTCGTATTCATCATCAGGTAAAAGCCAAGGGTCTAAAGCCAGCCATAGGTTCAAGGGAGAACCTAAGCTTGAGTAGAAATATTTCTAAAATAGTTCTCAAATTGAGATACATCAAGGCCCACACAGGGGAAAGTAAGACCATCAGAACAAGCTTAGAGATCCAGACAACCTTCCCAGGAGGACCACACAGAGGGTAGAGTACTTATCTGCTGCTGTCCTGTATTTTAGGGGTGGGTGGGGTCCAGGACAGGGTGGACACTGGCAAAGCATAATAAAACTATCTATCGCTGGAGCAGTCTTAGTGCGCCTCAAGATCAGGACGTGTCAGATTCCTCTGAACACGGGGCTGGCATAAAGCAGCCTCAATAAGCATGTGGCCTGGACTGATCCTTAGAAAGCCCAGAACCCAAAATTGGGCAGCACGACGAACAAGGGGTCAGCCCACAGCTCTTACATCATTCTATCCCTGTCCCCTTTCCATGGAGAGTCAGAGAGCAGGCTCCCCAGCTTAGGCAAGTACTCCATCAAGGGGATTCAGAGATATCTTCACTAAGATGATCTATCTGTCTTGGAACCAGACAATGTACTGCTGAAGCAGGACAAGCGCAGAGCCCAGACAGGAAGCTGAGAAGTCTAGGTATGTCCAAGCTGCCTACTGGGGTGGTACCAAGGCCCCAGCGCCAGGCAGTGCATATCTCAGATGCCCTCAGAAACAGAGAGACCAAGGGCGTGCCACAGGTATTGCGACAGCAAGCAGACTTTAATCGAGGGTGTAAAGCCAGGGTGACCCCAGCCTCTTCGGTTACACTAGCTTCTCCTTTCTCCTCAGGACATAGGCAGGAAGGACGCCTGTTTTCTACCGAAAACCTAGAAATCAGTCTCCATCCCCAAGCTGTATGACGTGGACGGATTTGGATCTCTCTCACTCTGGTTGGCTGTTTTCAAGCATTTTCCTTCCTTGAGAACAGGAGTCTTCTCAGGGTCATCTATGTCTTGAGCCACCTTGGAATTAAGCTGCCTTTTCACTCTTCCACAGAGATCAGAATGGCCAGCTCCCTCACCCCTTTTACCCTTCAAATCTTCACTCGGACATTACCTACTTGACAAGGCTCTGCTACAGTCTTCTCCCTCTGCCAACCCCCCGGCATTCCCAATCTCCTGCACTTTGTTCTGTATGTTTTCGTAACTCTTATCAAGTTCTCTGTTTTTGCTCTTTCTGCAGTTTGTGTATGATATGCCTAGTTACATCACATAACCTATATATTGACTGTATCTTAGTATCACTAGAATGTGATCTCCATAAGAGCAGGGACTTTTGTGTGGTCACTGATATCCCAAGTGCACAGAAATAGGACACAAACGGCATTCAGTAAATGAGTGTATGTCGATGAGGAGCGAAACCTAGGCTTATCTCCTGCCCCGTCACTTCTTAGCCCGCTGTGTGCCTTAGGCAGTTTGTTTCCCTCTCTGCCCCAGTTTCTCAATCTATGAGATTGGGGTCCGTGCACTCACCTTGCTGGATTATGCCCGTGAAATGCCTGACAGGGTGCTTGGCATGAGCATATGGTTAACAAATGGGCTGGCCCATTGATGTAATTACTGCCCCTCTCAAACTCTTCACTTTCCGTGTTATAAGGACCCTTTGCTCAGGGGCATCACTAAGGCAGCTGATGTGATGAGGGGTTTGTGATGAGGGCACAAGGCCAAGAAAAACTCAAAGGTCCCAGGATTCCCTCTTTCCTGTACCAGCTTAGCTGACTTGAGGGCAGCTAGCCTCAGGCCCTCCAACCCCCACCCCCAGTTACATGGCAGCAAAGGATCTGGAACCAATCTTCTGGTCCTGTGAGAAATCTGAGCCCTCTTTGACCTACTATACCATATCTGACACAGTTGATTTTCTAAGCCCTCTGACCACCAGGGATCAAGCCCACAACAAGAATGGGACTCAGCGCTCACCAGGACCCCACAGATGTGCAGACAGGATCAGGCCACCACATGCACAGGAAACGCTTCCGACTGCCTGGCACCTGTGGGATGAAAAGAGGATGCTAGGGAGTGGGTTCCTCCGTCAGAGGTTAGGATCGCAGGCTCTGGAATCAGCCTGAGTTCATGGCCTGCCTCCACCACTCAGTAATTGTGGATTCTGTGGTTTCCTAAGGTCTCCAAGCTTTAGTATGCTTAGCTGTAAAATGAAGGCATTAAAAGTGCCCACTTGACTGGATTGCTATGGAGACTAAGTGAGATATGTTCATAAAGTACCTTAGCACATTGCCTAGCACCCAGCTTTAGTAATGATGTTTATTCACTTTCAAAGGCCTTTAAACACCAGGTGAGTTCTATGGAACCACCTTGCCAGTGGTGGCTTTGGCCAGTAGGAACCATGTAAACCATGGCTGTGAGCTAGGTAGAGGTGAAACATAATCATGCCTTCAGGACTGTTCAACTCAACCAGCCAGAGAAGGGGCAGCTTCCTCTAAAATCTGAAATGCGAATCCTCTCTAACAGCCTGCCAAACGAAACTTATTCTGCAAATTATAATCTTCAACTTGTGGCCAGAACTTGGTGGAGTATATATGTGTTATAAGTGTATATCATAAATCAAGAAACACAATGTATTCACATCTTTATTCCCCAACAAATGTTTACTAGACACATGCTCTGTGCAGTGCTTTCTGCTAGGTGTCCTGCAATGGGATACAGTCTCTGTTCTCAAGGAGCTCACAGGCCATGGGGGAGACGGGCACACAAACAATCTCAATAGGTTTGGCACAGTTTTTCACCAGAAACAATACAAGCTCAGTAGAAGGGCAATTACTCTGGAAGGGGAGATGAGAAAAAGCTTCTCAAAAGAAAGAACTTCTGGGCTATTTTGAAAGATGACTAAAACACAGTGGGGAGGAAGGCATAGAGGCAGAGGCCATGCCCAGTTCAGTGTCTGCATTTTGTTCTGCTCAGCTGGATCACATAGCTGGAGAGGTCACTGGAAGGGCCAGACCACACAGGTCCTTAAATACTAAGGAGCATAATGTGATCCATGTATACAGTAAACCAGGACTTTGGACTTAATCCTGAAGTTGCAAGGAACCACTGCACAATTTATAAGCAAGGTAGAACCTAGCATATTAATTTATCCTTCACGTTTAAAATGAGAAACACACAGTACACAGGCATGTAGCACAAAATCGAAAGATCCAAAAGGGTTTAGAGTGGGAAAAATTCATCCTCTCTCTCAGTCCTTTCCCCCAGCCATGCAGCTCCCTCGCCCTGAGACAACTCCTGCTAATGGGGTCCTGTGGAGACGAGGCTCCATCACTCTGGCATGTGCGGAAGATGGTGGCAAAGTAAACATGCTGTTTTGTGGCTTTTTTTTTTCCATTTATTATCTTTTGGAGCTTAATCCCTATTAATACATTTCCAGTTACCACGTTTTTTTAAATTGCCCAGTGAGAGATATTTAGATTGTTTTAGGTTAGCATTTCAGAAGGTGCCCACCCTCGGGCCGGGACCTAGAGAAGGGAAGAGAATCGTAGGTGGCACAGCCCTCTGCCCTCCCCGTCTTCCTCCTTGGAGGCGGGCACAAGACTGGAGGCGGTCAGCTGTCCTGACCATCCTGGCCAACACACTAGGGATATCAGGGTTGGCAGACTAGAAGGTATAAGGAGCTGAGCCTCGAATGATGTGGTTGAGTTGCAGCACCTATCTGGGTCTGCCCGCCTCCTGAAATATTGTTATGTCAGGAAAATTAGCTCCTATTTATTTAAAACAGTGTAGTTGCTTTACCTGTAGCTGACTGCACTCCGAATTGAGAGAGGAGTTTCCTTCCCTCTTCCCTTTCCTTTTTTAATCCTGCTTTTCAGAGATTCCACATAGAGGGGAACCCAATGAGGAAGGCCAGGGACCTAGTTTTATAACTGTATTAATCATATCTTTTATTTTCCGTATTCTGATACTAGGACATCTGGGGACTTGCAACCCCTAAAGGGACTGGCCCTTTCAGGGTTAGCCAATTTCTTCCTTCTTTTTTAAAAATTTTTAATTAAAAAAAATGTTTTTAATGTTTATTTACTTTTGAGAGAGAGAGAGAGAGAGAGAGCAGAGGAGGGGCAGAGAGAGAGAGAGACTCAGAATCTGAAGCAGGCTCCGGGCTGTCAGCACGGAGCCCGACATGGGGTTTGAACTCCCAAACCTTGAGATCACGACCTGAGCTGAAGTCGACGCTTAACCGACTGAGCCACCCAGGCACCCCTGGTTTAGCCAACTTCTAAAGCTGGTAAGCAACCTGCCAGTGAATGTGTCTTTCAAAAGGAGACCAACCATTCTGGGGCCATTCCCCCAACCACCTCTCTCTCTCTTTTTTTTTTTTTTTTTTTTGATATATGGATTGCTCCTTTATTTGTTTGATTCAAGCTTTTATTTAAATTCTAGTTAGTCAACATATAGTGTTATATTGGTTTCAAAAGTAGAATTTAGTGATTCATCACTTACATAGAACACCCAGTGCTCATCATAATAAGTGCCCTCCTTAATGCCCATCACCCATCTAGCCCATCCCCCACCGACCTCCCTCCGTCAACCCTCCATTTCTTCTCTATAGTAAGAGTCTCTTATGGCTTACTTTCTTCTCTTTTTTTCTTCCTTCCCATATGTTCATCTGTTTTGTTTCTTAAATTCCACATGAGTGAAATCATATGGTATTTGTCTTCCTCTGACTTATTTCACTTAGCATAATACATTCCTGCTCCAACCACCTCTTTTATCAGGCTCCACCTGCTCTAATCACCCCCAAGCCAGGTACTAAACAACCAGGGACAGCCTCTATGCCCCCAAGCCCACTGACATTATTCAAACTATGCAATCCTAAACCTGCTTACCCTGCCTCACCTGTTCCTTCCCATGGAGACCACAATAAAGGCTGTGACAGTTTCCCCCTTGTCCCTGGTGCTTCCCTGTGTGGCCCTCATGGCGTGGCACGCCCTTGCCTTCAGATCTATAAGTATAACAAACTACCTTTTCGATGGCAGCTGTCTCCTGATTGGTTGGCCTTACCATACCTGAACAGTAATAAAACCTATATTAAAACCAGGAACTCTTTTCCCTGGACCCTCCAGAAGAGTGGCAGAGTGAGGCAATTACTAACAACGAGTTCCTTTCTTGCCCTAAAGCTCTAAACAGTAAGTTCTTAGAAAACAGGGACTATATTTGAAACAACTCTGTCTCCTCTCTACAGCACTGGAAGTAATGCCTCACATCAAATAATGACCCAATAATGGTCCTCGGAGAACTCACAGTTCCGGGCAAAGACAGACATATAAACCAGCAATGAAAATTACTCTGTAAATGCTCTCTAATGGAGTCGCGCACAAAATAGAGTGGGACAAAGGAAGAAATAACATCTGAATTTGGTTGGGAAATGCAGGAAGGTTTCAAAGAGCATCTGGGTTGGGACTCAGCAGATGACTAGGACTCGGCCAGGAGGCCAAAAGGAGAACAGTATTGCAGTAGGGAGAGGGGTAAATAGAAAGCATTCCAGACACAGACATGGTGAAAGAGGAGAGCAAGATGCATTCTGGTAACTTGTCTCCAAGATGACCGTTACCTCTTTCTGAGATGGAGGATAAAACTGTCCTTGTTTTTTGTCACAACTCAAAAATCTAGCTCCAGGGGCCTCAGCTATGGCACTCAAAGATTTGTCAAATGAGTACTTAGAACCTAAATGGAATTTAAGAACTATGTTCAATATTAGTAATTATTTATTAATACCCAGTCCAATTAATACTGTCTTAAGTTTAATAAAAAAAAGCCGATTACTAAATATTACACAAGTTTTTAACTATTAACTATTAAATACATATCGAGACTAATCAAACTGCTGGTCAAATCTCTCCCTTAGACAGAATCCCTTCTTCTGGAGTCATTTGGAGACCTTCAAAAACAAGTTTATTCTCTAAGAGTCCATGGTTGAGTGTGCTACACCAACTCCCCTCTCCTAAAGGTGCTCCAGGTAAAGGTTGGGATGGTTGCCACGTGTTTTACTTTCTACTAGATGACTAGGTAACCTGTACAGTGTGAATTTGAATTGGGTGTTTACATTCTATACATAGTCACACATACATAGTTTCAAGCAAGCAACCCGGCAGTGGGCAAGAAAAATCAAGTCAACACGAAGGCAAAGGCTCTCTAGTATCCTCTGTGGAAACCCAGATCCTGAGATTGGGATTAGGATGGTTGCTCAAGAAGTAGAGGGGATGGAGGCAGGAGAATCTGAGAGGTTGGGGAAGGAACTGGCAGTCCTCTCAAGGAGTAGGCATTGGGGTCCTGCTCCCCAGTGCTCAGGGGTGTGGAGTTGGATCTCTGACAGCCAGCTTCCAGGCCCCACCTAAGATTCTGGGGGCATAAGGAAGCAACCCAGCTATCAGACTTGATGTGACTGCCTGGACTGGGCGGTAGCTGTTTCAGAAGTAATCTGATGCCTAGAAGGGCCTTCTTGGCATCTTGATGCCACATAAGATCTGGATAACTTTGCATAATCTTGGGAGTTTGGGGGAGCCCACCAGCAAGGCAGATGGGGGGGGGGGGGGTCTGGATAACAGAATTAAAAGAAAACAACGACATGCAGTATTTCCTGCATATATTAATCTATAGGTTGAAAAATCCCACCAACTACACATTTTCCCCTTGATTCCTCAGGACAGTCAAGCCCGAAGTTTCTGCAGGCTGGCAAGCGTCCACCTATCTAGGAAAAAGAGTATTTGGGTGCTTGTTTTGTGGGTCCACTATCAGTCCAGAGATAAAAGGTCTTCTTCCTTTCCTTTCCTATTCCTAATAGGAAATGAGGAGGCAAAGTACAGAAAGCAAGAGCAGATTCTGTATTGCAGCTGGGGAAGAGACAGGAAGAAGATGAATCCACCGGCTCAGGGATGAATCAGGAAGGAAGCATCCAAAATGTCAATGGGGACCCGAATGACCCAGCATTAGTGCTTTCAGCACATAACAGGCTTAGCTGAACTCTCGCTGGATTTGTCCTAAGCAGAGCAAAACCGGATCCCTGTGAGTACACAGGACCCAAAGCTCTCCTTATAGGATGCGCTTGTTATAGAAGGAGTCTGACTCTCTGCATCAGGCAGTGGGAGCTAAGAGTAGGTGTGCCATACAGCCCCCAATGGGTCCAACCTCGGGCTCTGCTTGGTCCCACCTCTATACAGTTACCACCTTTGGTTGTATTCCAGCAGCTTGGTGAAACAGGTGAACAAGTTCCCTTTGCAGGGGAGTCCACTTTCAGGAGACTTGGACCTGCTTACCCTGCTAGGTTGTTGGACCTCACTTCAAATCTACCTGGTACACGTATGGCTAGAATGAAGAGCAGAAGAGAAAGTCTACTTGCTACCTTTTAGAATTCTAATCCCAGAATATGCCTGTTAGACGTCAGTTATTTAGAGAACTATTCCAGCATAAAAGAGGCCTCACTCCTTGCCCCTATTCCCAACTCACCATCACATTCCAGCACAAACCGAAAAGCTGAATGAGGGGAACTTTATTCCTGCTCTGGTTTGGAGAACCTCTCCCTCTTCCTCTCCTTGTCACTTCTGCCCATGTAGAGAGGTTTAGAAGTGAGAAAAGAAGAAACTCTTAAAAGAAAAAAAATCCTCATCACTTCCCTCAAAAATTGTTAAGAGAAAGAGATCTGGGGCCTGTGACCCATGTTTAAGATCCATATGGTCTGAGGCACCTGGGTGGCTCAGTTGGTTGAGCATCTGACTCTTGACTTCTGCTCAGGTCACGATCTCACATTCGTGGGATTGAGCCCCACGTCTGGCTCTGCACTGACAGTGAAGAACCCGCTTGGGATTCTCTCTCTCTCCCTCTCTCTCTCTTTCTGCCCCTCCCTCGCGGTCTCTTTCTAAACAAACAAACAAACAAACAAACATTAAAAAAAGATCCATATGGTCTGAATTCTCTGTTTGGAATCTTTAGAAAAGGGTTATACCTATGTTTTCTCTTTTTACTTCTTCCCTGCATGGTTATCTGGACATACCAGCAGTCCCTGTACCACTGACACTCCAGTGTCCCAGACCCATGACTCTGTGCCGGTAATTTCTAATAGGAATCCGTAGCTACTTTCTATATTATCATGTGCCTTCTTCAAGAAGATCTCCTGTTCTCTACAAACTGGACATGAAGCTCTTTTTCTCGGAAGGGGAAGAAGAATGGTCCTTGACTCGTCTCATTGTTGGGAAGAGTTTTAAGGGCAGCATATCCCAGACACTTAACAGTTCATTTTAATTCTAATATCCACTCATTCCACAAAGTGTTTCCCGAAGTTTGTTCCACTAAATAATAGTTTTTCCAAAATGTTTAGTGAATAAAATAGACTAAGGTCAAATAATTTTGAAAAAATATGTGTATTTTGAAAAGGTCTCCCTCTTAGAGATTTATGTTCACTAGTATATTCAAGGTGCTGAGAAGTCATGAGGTAAAGAAATCTGTTTACCTGGCTTTTTCAAATATATTTGACTCAATAACCACCTTTTCCACATAAGACCCATTAACATCCACCAACTTCCTTAGGAAAAGCTGTCCTTGACAACATAGGAGCATCTGGTTTCCTAATTGTTACAATGAGGATCAATCAATAACTCTAACCTGTTTCAAGGAAATAATCCAAAATTTAAAAAAAAAAAAAGCTCTATATAAGAGAAGTTAATCACAATGTTGTTTGTAATAGCAAAAACCTGGAAACAACTAAAATATTTTAAAATAGGGATTGAGAAAATATGTAATGGTGCAGCCATGTAGCCACTAACAATATTTATGAATAATTCTTTTTTTTTTTAATTGTTTTTAAACGTTTATTTATTTTTGAGACAGAGAGAGACAGAGCATGAACGGGGGAGGGGCAGAGAGAGAGGGAGACACAGAATCAGAAGCAGGCTCCAGGCTCTGAGCCATCAGCCCAGAGCCCAACGCGGGGCTCAAACTCACGGACCACGAGATCGTGACCTGAGCTGAAGTTGGACGCCCAACCAACTGAACCACCCAGGCGCCCCTTTATGAATAATTCTTAAAAACCTATGAAACTCATCTAACTATACATTAAGTATATTCAATTTTTAATATATCAATTATACCTCAAAGCTGTGGGGTTTTTTAATTCTTTTTTTAATGTTTACTTATTTTTGAGAGAGGAAGAGAGACAAAGCATGAGTACGGAAGGGACAAAGAGACAGGGAGACACAGAATCCCAAACAGAGCCTGGAGCCTGTTTGGGATTCTGTGTCTCCCTGTCTCTCTCTCTCTCTGCCCCTCCCCAACTCATGCTCTGTTTCTCCTAAAAAATAAACATTAAAAATATTGTTTAATTTAATAAATAAATAAATAAATAAATAAATAAAAGTTATGAAAATGTAAAGTGTCAGGTGAAACACTTGTATATACAACATATTCTCAACTACACACAAAATATTCATAGAACAAATATATGATTTAAATGTCTTCTGGGTCTGGTAATATTATACACTAGAGCTTCTAAAACCTTTTGGTATATAGTATCTAAAAACACTTGATATAATATTTTTAAGGCCTCCTTTTAGGCGGCTTGATGAGCCTGTAAGAAAGCAAGGAAAGGCCAATGAAATTAGGAAGTCGGTCAAGGTAGCAGAATAGTGAGTTTTTAAGAGGCTGACAACCTCAGAATAGTCTAAAGTAGTCCAGAATGATAGTTCTTGGCAGGGAAGGCATTGACCCCCAGGGGGCAATTATGAAATAACTGGGGGATTTTTGGTTATCACAATTAGAGGCCACTGTTGGTATCTGACAGGTGAGGGGTCAAGGATGCTAGACGTCCCGAAAAGTACAGGGCAGTTCCTCACAACAAAGAATCGTCCTACACTCCTTCATGATTTTCAAATGAATCTCTGGCCATCGATGTAGGTGAAACACATGCTTATAATCATTTGAGCCTAGAGCCTAACCCTGCATTACATGATTTTAATACATGCAGAACTTTTCAGGAATTCAACCACTGTGTAAATCAAGGGAAAACGAAACTTTGTTTTATTTGGAAATTTGTCAAGGATTGTTCATCATTTTGGAAAACGACATTGCCAATAGCATTGCCACTATGGTATTCAAGTCACCAATACAACATACATGGATCATTTCTAGTGTTTATGAATTTGGTGAATCTACATACAGGAGGTGAGCACTTGATTACTTTGTTATGTCTTCTAGTACAGTGGAATTTGAACATTTATATATTAAAATACTTAAAAATTTTACTACAAACTAGTTTTATATTATTTCTTTATATCACATTTATGGCATAATTTATTGATTTTGGTTGAAATGGTATGGAATCATATGCAGTTGTCTACAAATTTCATTCTGATGATCTAAAGGAGACATTACAAATTATTTGTTATGGGAGGGGCATGTGGGTGGCTCAGTCCATTGAGCGTCCAGCTCTTGGTTTCAGCTCAGGTCATGATCTCACAGTTCATGAGTTCAAGCCCCGTGTCGGACCCCACACGGACAGTGCAGAGCCTGCTTGGAATTCTCTCTCTCCCTCTCTCTCTCTCCCTCTCTCTCTGCCTTTCCTCTTCTCGCTCTCTCTCGCAAAATAAATAAATAAACTTAAAAAAAAAACAAATTATTTGTTATGGGGGCAGTCTGATGGGATTGAAAATCACTGCAGTATATAATCCCTACAACTTGCTTTTCTTATTTTAACAATAAGACAGAATTTTTGCATATTTAGCTTTAAGGCACCATAGTTTATATAAATGCTATTAATGACCACATAGCTTATTTCCAATTTTGTGATGTTAGAAACAATGAATGTAATTAAATCTTCCCACACACATCTTTGTGCACAGGTGCAAGCGTTTCTCAGGAATAGATATTGAGAAGTGAAGCTGCTAAATCAAGAGTAGATATCTTTTACCTTTTAAAAGGCACTGCCAGATCTCTTTCTAAAAATGCATTCAACTTACATTCGCACCAATATTGTATAAAATAACCTTTCCCCACATGTGTTCCTTCCTAACACTTAACTTTTTCTATCTTTTTAATATTTATAAATCTTTGGAGATAAAATTGTTTCTCATGTCAAGTTGCCTTTTCCGAATACTAGTGAAGTTGATTGAACATCTTTTGAAATGTTTCTGAGCCACTCTACTGCCTTGGTTAATTGGGATTTCATATCTTTTGTCCATTTTTAATTTTTGGTTGACTTTTAGGAGTTCTTCATATATTCTAACTATAAATTCTTTGTTTAACATGTATGTCGGAGATTAACTTTCTCCTATTCTGTTTTCTATCTTTTAATTGTGGTCATACAGATGTTAAAAATTTTGATATAGTCAAACTTATCACCGTTTTCCTTTATTGCATTATTGGGTTTGATTTTCTTTTTTTGGGGGGGGGTTGATTTTCTTAAAGAAGGCTTTTCCTAATCTAGATATCATTTTCTTTTTGTTTTAATTTTTTTTTTTACATTTATTTATTTTTTGAGAGACATAGAAAGACAGAGCACAAGTTGGGGAGGGGCAGAGAGAGAAGGAGACACAGAATCCGAAGCAGGCTCCAGGCTCCGAGCTGTCAGCACAGAGCCTGATGCGGGGCTCGAACTCAACAAACAGTGAGATCATGACCTGAGCCGAAGTCAGATGCCCAACAAACTGAGCCACCCAGGCACCCCTAGATATCATTTTCAATGGACACATAATATTCCATTATATGGATGTACCATGATTTATGAGATTCTCTCTCCCTATTGGAAATTTAGTGATGGGCTGGTCCATCCTTTCACTAATATAAACAATGCTGTGAAAAACAACTGAGTATTCTACTTGATATTTCTTTTTAAACATTTTTTTAAGTTTATTTATTTATTTTGAGAGAGAGTTTGAGCAGGGAAGGGGCAGAGAGAGAGGAAGAGAGAGAAAATCCCAAGCAGGCTCTGTGTTGCCAGCAAAGATCCCAATGAGGGGCTTGAACTCATGAACCATGAGATTATGACCTGAGCCAAAACCAAGAGTCCAGGGGCGCCTGGGTGGCGCAGTCGGTTAAGCGTCCGACTTCAGCCAGGTCACGATCTCGCGGTCCGTGAGTTCGAGCCCCGCGTCAGGCTCTGGGCTGATGGCTCGGAGCCTGGAGCCTGTTTCCGATTCTGTGTCTCCCTCTCTCTCTGCTCCTCCCCCGTTCATGCTCTGTCTCTCTCTGTCCCAAAAATAAAAAAAAAAACGTTGAAAAAAAAAATTAAAAAAAAAAAAAAACTAAAAAAAAAAAAAAAAAACCAAGAGTCCAACTGCTTAACCAACTGAGCCACCCAGGTGCCCCTCAACTTGATATTTTTAACATATTTTCAGGCTTAGCAAACAGCGCAATAAATAATTTCTAGAGGGGGAGGGGAGAAAGGCAGGAAGCCTTTTCCACCCTACATTCAAGGTTTGTTTAAAAATGCAGCCCATCGGGTATCTGAGTGGCTCAGTAGGTTGAGCCTCTGACTTCAGCTCAGGTCATGATCTCACAGCTTCTGAGTTCAAGTCCCCATCTGGCTCTGGATCCTCTCTGTCTCCCTCTCTCTCTGCCCCTCCCCAGCTCATGTGCATGCTCTCTCTCAATAAATAAACTTTAAAAAAAAAAAATTACAATGCAGTCCAATGTCAACCAAATTATTGGGGAATTAGCTCTAATCCTACTTCTTCTTTGGCCCATCTAGTCAAGAGTTGACTCAGCCTCCCCCTAAGACTGCCCTTCCACAGGGCAACACTACGTCAGACACACCTTTAATCACATACCTGAGTCTACCTTCCTATTCTGACTTCGGTTTTCGGGTGCCACTTTGCTTGGCGAGTCTTCAAGGTTTAATTCCTGGAAGATGGTGAATGGCTCTGAGAAGATGAGGCAGGGGGAAGAGAAGCCTCATACCCGGGAGGTTGGATTGCCACAGATTTGCCAGACCCAGCTCTAATTCCAGCAGGTGAAACTTCATATCCTGGAGGTGGGGCTTGATTTCCAGCCCCTGGGTTTTCACTTCCAGTCGGTAAGGTTTCGTTTCCGGCTGGGAGGGCTCCGTATCCCACAGGCAGGGCTCTGTATGCTCCTGGTGGGGCTCCAGATCCCACAGGTGGGGGTCCGTATCCTGCTGGTGGGGGTCCGTATCCCCATGGCAGGTGTCCATATTCCACCTGTGGGGGTCCATATCCAGCCTGTGGGGGTCCATATCCTGCCTGTGGGGGTCCATATCCTGCCTGTGGGGGTCCATATCCTGCCTGTGGGGATCCATAGACAACAAATGGGTATGCTGAGAAGGAAAAAAAATCAGTTACTCATTTTTTAGAGTGGACAAGGAATGGGTAAGAAGGAGAAAGACAAAAAAACTATGCTGAAGCAAACTGACACAGGATGAGAACTCAGGCAGAGTAATGCTAAAGCCAGATCCTTCACCAGGTGAAGGCTTTATCATTTCCTGTTGTGGAGGGATTCAAATTAACATGAAAATATCCCTACAGTTATATCTCTACATTACTTATACTTGTGCTCAGATACATATTTTACTTAATAAATTTTATTTGATTATGAAGAAAGTAATACATGCTCAATGAGGAATATGTATTTGGAAAATAGAGAAAAGATGAAATTTAAAAATTACCTATAATTCCACTATCAAAGACAAAAACTTAGTATTTTGGTATATTTCTTTGTAGGATCTGTTAATATTTTTTATACAATCACAATCATAACAACCATACAACTTTTTATCTGGCTCTTTTTACTTGGCATTATAAAAAAGTCTTTACATTATTAACACTTCATAAATTAAAAGCTGAACAACATTTTATCACATGGATAGGTGCTACGTAATTCCCCTGTTCTAGAAGAGTGCGTCGTTTCCAACTTTCTGATTCATATTACAATAATCATGGGTTGTATTTATTTCCTTGGCTACAGTCCCAAAGTGGTTTAATGAGTCAATGAATGGACAACTGTAGAGTTATTTTGCTGTAATCCATTTTTATGTTTGAGCTAATTAGAAAAAAACTTTAAAAGAACTGTCTTAAAGATGCTCAAAGACTAAAGGAGAATGTGAAGAAAGTCAAGAAAATGATGTATGCACCAAACAGAAATATCAGTAGAAGTGGAAAACTTAACAAGAAACCAAATCAAAATTCTGGAGCTGAATAGTATGATAGCTGAAAAGAATTCACTAGAGGGGTTCAAATTCAGATTTGAGTAGGCAGATGAATGAATCTGTTAATGTGAAAATAGAACAACAGAAACAGCAGAGATTGAGAAACAGCCAGAAAATATATTGAAGAAGAGTGAACAGAGCTGAAGGACCTGTGGGATGCCATCAAGCAGACCAACATACACGCTGTGGAAGTCCCAGAAGGAGGAGAGAGAGAAAGGGAGAGAGTAAATATCTAAAGAAATGATGACTGTGCACTTCCCAAACTGGATGAAAAACATGAATATAAACATCCAGGAAGCTCAATGAGCTTCAAGTCAGATGAACTCATACAGATCCAACCGAGATGCATTCTAATTAAACTTCCAAAAACCAAAGATAAAGAGAGAATCGTGAAATCAGCAAGAGAAAAGTGCATCACCCAGATACAAAGGATCCTCAATAAGACAATTAGCAGGTTGCTCATCAGAAACTTTGGAGGCCAGAAATAAACTGTCAAACAAGAGTCCTCTATTTGCCCAAACTCCTTCAAGAGTAAGGGAGAATGAAGATGTTTCCAGATAAACAAAAGCTGAAGGAGTTCATTACCACCAGACTGGCCCTGCAAGAAGTGCCTCAGGGAGTCCTGCAGGGTGACCTGGAAGCACACCAGACAGAAATTTGAAGCCATATGAAGAAATGAAGATCTCAGTAAAGGTAAATCGCTGGACAATTATAAAAGCTAATATTACTGTTAACAATGGCTTATAATTCCATTTTTCGTTTTCTACATAATGCAAGAGACTAATGCATTTAAAAGAATTATTAGATTATGTTTTTAGGCATACGACATATAAACACGTCATTCTGTGACATCAGTTAGTATACAAAACAAAAAGCCAACAGACATGCATGTCATGCTCCAAGGAGAACCCAAGGAAGGGCCGCATTTGGGGGCCCGTCGGCAGCCTGTTAGGGAACCCTTTGTGGCCCACCAGTAGGCTGTGGACCACATTTGAGAATCACTGTGGACAGGCACAACTGTTAGAGGGTACAGAGCATAAAGCCGGAGTCCTCAGTGAGGTTGAAGGGCATGGCATAAGCATGATGGCTATACGTGTGTGAAGCTGGAAGGAGGAAGTGGGCAAGAGCACACATTTTCTGCTCAGGCTATATGCAGGAAGGGACTGCTCCCACTAATGGAAGTTGCCCAGCTATACTCTGTATGTGTACGTTACGGTTAAAAGTAAGCCTGAAACTGAAGCCCAGTCACTTGCTGACATGCCACTGGGTTTCAGTCTAGAAACAAAGTCACGGACTTCCCCATTTTCCAATTTCCTAAACCTCTGCTGTTTCTCCTACAGCAGAGTTGGAAGCAAACTAGCAGTGAAAGGATCTTTGAGCCCCTGGCATACTTTTCCACCTCCCAACAAGAACTTCCCTGCCATACCTTACCTGGACAAGGCATCTGTTGAGTGCACATCATGTTCCCCTGCCCAGTAACTACAAGCAGTCCTGGAGGGCTGAACCAGTAACTTGCACTTCCAAGTGGAACTCCTCTGGCAGCTGAGAAGACAAGTTTGGCAAAATAGAGACTCTATGGGGCGCCTGGGTGGCGCAGTCGGTTAAGCGTCCGACTTCAGCCAGGTCACGATCTCGCCGTCCGTGGGTTCGAGCCCCGCATCAGGCTCTGGGCTGATGGCTCGGAGCCTGGAGCCTGTTTCCGATTCTGTGTCTCCCTCTCTCTGACCCTCCCCCGTTCATGCTCTGTCTCTCTCTGTCCCAAAAATAAATAAAAAAGAAAACGTTGAAAAAAAAAAATTAAAAAAAAAAAAAAATAGAGACTCTAATTTGTTCAATGCAGATGTACAGCAGCCACCAACCAATTAATAGGGTATTAACCATCATCTTACACAAGTGTCCAACAATGCTCCCAGGATATAAGATAAAACACATACACCTCCCTTGTCCTGAACTGTATGCTTTTTGAGGGCAGAGACTGTGTCTTATTTGCCTGTGCTTATTCAGGGCCTAGGATAGCACCTACCATAATAAATATTCAGAAAAAATTTCCAACTGAGGCTTCGATCAAGTTGGCAAGATACATCTATTAAAAACCAATGTAATGGCAACGTGATACAGAAGAAAGCACTTCTGTTTGTCTCCCTCTGCATCTCTCTCATAAAGATCCTTGCGATGGCATCTGGGGTGCACCTGGATAATCCAGGGTAATAGCCTCAAGCCCCTTAAATGAATTACATCTGCAAAGATTCTTTTTACAAACAAGGGAACATTCACAGATTCTGAGGACTAGGCAAGGATATATCTTTGGGAGCTATTATCAGTCTACTACACTAATTTCTGGCATCTAGCATCCGACCACAAGTAATAACACTGCTTCCAGGCCTGGCCCATGCAAGCTTTCCAGGTGAAACATTTGTTCTATTTCCCTCTCTGCTGGCTAGCCAGAGAGGCTGTGGAAGCCATGTGTTAAAAATGGCATAGACCCTATTACCCTGAGTCCCTGAAGGGTTATGTAGAACACAGCCCCCTTTTATCCCTGCTGATTGACCTTTATATAAGCAGTAATATCTATTGTCTTAAGCTATTGACAATTTGGGGTTTATCTGTTTTAATAACTAGCATTATCTTAACTAATTCATTCTAAATCTAAAGTTATCTAAATCTAAATCTAAAGTTATCTAAATCTAAATCTAAAGTTATCCTCCTTTTCAATATCCTATTAGTATCCTTCCCAGAAATATTATTTTACTAACTTATACGTTTGTGTATTTCTTTTTTTTTTTTTTAATGTTTATTTATTTTTGAGAGAGAGAGACAGAATGCGAGGGGGTGGGGAAGAAAAAGGGGCAGAAAAAGATGGAGACACAGAATCCGAAGCAGGTTCCAGGCTCTGGGCTGTCAGCACAACTAACAAGCCATGAGATCATGACCTGAGCCGAAGTCCGGTGCTTAACCAGCTGAGCCACCCAGGCACCCCGTTTGTGTATTTCTTATATGACTCTCACTAGACTGTAAATTTAACAAAGGCGGGGGACTATGTATGTCTTGTTCACTATTGTGTTCTCAATCATCTCAATCATACCATAGTGTTTGGTATACAATAAGGGTCAAAGAGTCAAACCATAAAGTATGATGGGTAGTTAATTCCAAAGGCCTCATGGAAGCCCATCTCACAATCCCTGACTCTTCCTGGGAAAGCAGGGGTAGGTTCCCACACCTAAGCCATGATATAATCAGACCCAGAGTAGGTTCAGACATTTGGTCAAGTTCACCTAAGTTGCCTAAACCCTTTCCAAGAGGCTATGTAACTGCTAGGACTCTGTACCTAGCTTTGCAAGCCAAGAAACATATCTTAATAAGAGCACTAAGAAGTTTCCCTCAAGTTGCCCGATCCTTAGCCCATAATCCTAAAAATAAGCTCTCTCTACTGTGAGGCGAAAAATAAGGGCAAATTCAGGACCCAGTATGCAATTATTCTGAGTTTTCCAGACATCTGTAGCAAAGAAGAACTGGACTTCCAAGTACCCCCTGCCTCTGGGTTCCACATGGCCATACTCTGTGAGCCAGGACACCTTGTTATCCAACGTCAGGCTTTAGATGCTGTCTGCCTTCTGGACAGTGAAGAGCTGTTGGCTGGGTTCAGTATGTGAACTCCTTGGTCTTCATATCTGTATCATTAAAGGTAATATTAAACATTTTCTTACTCCTCAATTTCCTGTATATGGCTTCTCCACCACCTGTCTTTAGCAGTTCTGTCTTGCTAAGACCACCACGAACTCAAATTTCCACATGCAATGCACACTTTTCAGTCTTCATTTTATCAAACATCTCTGCAGCAGCTGACAGATGACCACTCAGTAATGCTTGAAATTTCTCTTTCTTGACTTCTGGGGTAATAAACTCGATTCTCCTCCTACCTCAGTCAGCCCCACGCTACCCATCCCTTTGATGTTGAGGACCTTGGAATACCATCCTTTATTCACTGAATAAACCTTTCACTCACATGGCTCCAGAGACGACCTGTGTGCTGAGGATCTCCAAATGAGTCTCTAGACACAGTTCATCTTTGTGGTTCTGAGCTGCCGGTCCACTGGCCTCTAGCATTCCAGTGTACCTCACTTCAATATGATCCAACGGTTAAGGGTATAGGATCAAAAGAGCACAGCATCACTTACATACTATACTTATACAGTATTTCTGCCAAAATGCAGGACCTGCATCTAAGCATGAAGAAACAGATAAACCCAAATCTACAAAACAATAAGCCTGTATTCTTTTAAAAATGTTAATGTTGGGGCGCCTGGGTAGCTCAGCAGGTTAAGGGTCTAACTGTGGCTCAGGTCGTGATCTCATGGTTCATGAGTCTGAGCCCTGCGTCAGGCTCTGCGCTGACAGTGTGACAGTGCAGAGCCTGCTTAGGATTCTCTCTCTCCCTCTCTCTGCCCCTCCCCTACTCACTCTCACTGTCTCTCTCTCACAATAAATAAATAAGTTTTTAAATAAATAAAACTGTCAATGCCAAGAAAGACAAAGAAAGGCTGAGTCCAGACTAAAAGAGACTAAAGAAACAGGACAATTAAATTCAGTGTGTGATCTGGGATTAGATCCTGGATTGGAAAAATAAACAGTGCGCCATAAGAATTAGGAAGAGTGATAGGTTAATCATTTGAATTTGAATATAAACCAAATATTAAATAATAACATTGTTTCAGTGTTAAATTTTCTGAATTTGATAAGTAGACTTAGGGTAGATAAAAGAATACCCTTGCTCTTAGCAGATACACACTTGAATACTTAGGAATGAATGAACTGAACTTTGTAACTTACTCCCAAATAGTTCAGTAAAAACAAAAACAAACGAAGAGTAAGATAAAGCAAATGTGGGAAAATGTTAATGATGGGTGAATCTAGATGAAGGGTCCATGAGAGTCCACTGTAAATTCTTGCAACTTTTCTAAATACGATTTTTTTTTTGAAATAAAAAGTTTAAAAAGAGAGTGAGAGTATGTTTAGGGTCCAGATTCTAGCTCTATCAGTTTCTACCTGTATAGCCTTGGGAAACTGTAGAACCATCACTGACTCAGTTTCCCCAGTTATCAACTGGGGACAATGATTGTACCTACAGCCTAAGTTTTTGTGAGGATTAAAAAAATTGACACATGTAAAGGGCTTGGAACGCTGCCCACTGTATGGTAAGCATTCAATAAATGTTAGTATTATTAGATCTAAAATTGAACCCGTTTCCTCTCCAACTTAGATGGTCTCTTATATTCTTAACTGTAGTTTATAGTATCATGATCCAGTCAGTCTTCTGAGCTAGAAAATTCATTCCACCCTCTGGTGTGTCCCCAGCACTTTGCCCATGCCTCTAGTTTGGAATATTTGCATGTGTCTGTCTCTTCTAGATTGTGTTCATCTCAACTAGATTGGAGTTGGGGTGGAGGCAAGGGAGAAAGAGAAAGCATTCCAGATAGAGCAAATTCCAGGGCACCTGGCTGGCTCAGTCAGTAGAGCACGTGACTCTCGATCTTAGGATCATGAGTTCGAGCCCCATATTGGGTGTAGAGTTTACTTAAAAAATAAAATTAAACAAACACATTAATAAATAAAGTTATCCAGGTAGAGCGAATAGCATGAAGGCTCGGAGATGAGAGAACAGGGCACAAAGAAGTCCAGCTGGACTGGAGTACAAAAGCTGAGACAGTAGGGGCATGAAATGAGACCAGATTGAATAAAAATGTACCACAAAAAAGATTATTTGTATTCAAAGTCTGAAAGAGTTCTCTGGTACATCTGTTAGATCAGTGCTGTAGGGCTGGATAGTACCTCTTCCCTCTTCTCATGGAAGACGGGGATTAAACCCAACAGAAGCAAAGGCAAAACCAGAGAGGAAAAAAGACAAAAGGCGTGACAAAGGAAGAAGAACTCAGGCCACTGGGGATTCCTGATCTGAAAATGAGAGTACGCAATGATGTATGAGACCAACATTTAAAAGGATAAAAGAGGGGCGCCTGGGTGGCTCAGTCGGTTAAGCGTCCGACTCTTGGTTTCAGCTCAGGTCGTGATCTCACAGCTTTGTCGGTTCGAGCCCCACATCGAGCTCTGCACAGACAGAGTGGAGCCTGCTTGGGATTTTCCCTCTTTCCCTCTCTCTCTGCCCCTCCCCTTCTCACGCTGTCTCTATCTCTCTCAAAATAAATCAATAAGCTTTAAAAAGTACATTAAAAAAAACATTTAAAAACGGACAAAAGATTATCATGTATAATTAGTGGTTCAAGTGTCTGAGTATAAACTTCTGCTAGCCTGCAAACTCCTTTAAGACAAGGAGGGGCTGAATAATCTTGTTCCCGGCACGTAGTATGGTACTTGTGCCATAATAGGAAGGCTCAGAAAATGCCTGCTGCATACGTGTGCAACTACCAGCTGCCTGACGTAGAGACCAAAGTCGTGGCTGGGTAGCGGTCCTACTTCAATTCCGCAGGCCTCCAAACCCCAAAGTGTTTAGTGTCTTTATTAGCATTGCTCACCGGCAGAGGCAGCTTTCACCATCAGCTGGGCAAATTCGATGGCACCTCCTTTTCTGAAGGCTAATTTAAAAGTAGCCTGTCCTTCCCAGCCGCCTGGGGGAAGAAACGGCACACGCTAAGATGCTGGCACCACTGGTCGGAGAAGGACAGCCCCAGACAGAGAGACAAGCACTACCCGACAGAGCAGTGCAGCTTTCTTTGAATTCCAGCATGAGCCAAGTCTGAATCTTAAACCTTCTGGAAGCTTTTGAGGGAAAAAAATACACTTCTGAGGGGGAACACTCACCATCCGGAGCTGCCTGAATAGTCCCTTTAATGTAGTTGGCAGCAAAGACCGGTTGTTCAACGGTGCAGTTACTCATCAGATCAAATGGCATCATGAAAGAAAACATGGGATCACTGACTAAGTGTGAAGTCACGAAGATCACCTAGGAGAGGAAAGAAACTTCGGAGAAGGCATGCAGCTTGTCCACGGACTGAGACATATTAGACCAACCCTAAGGTCGAGGCTGTCTGACATTCCGGCCTGACTGAGAAACATCACCCGTGTTCTTCCATATTCTCCAACATGGAAAATCATAAAATGCCAACTTTGAAAGTCAACGTTAAATCTCTCTCCATTTGAAGGAAAACAAATGTAGCGATAATAGGTCAAGGTAGAAGTAGAATTACCCGGTATGAAGTGAGAAACAGTGTCCCCCTCTTTGTCCCACTGAAGAGACTGGATCTCTCTGGTTGCTGTGGGAAGGAGAGGTCCACATCCTGAGACTGCATCAAGACACTGCAGAAAAGAAAGGGCAGACACCACACGATTTAGCAGTTATACGAAACGACGCACATAAAGTTCTTAGCACAATTCCAAGCCCAGAGTAAGCACTCAATGTTAGCTGCTGCCGCTACTATCACTATTGTATTGAAATAGAAAGGAATTTAAATCTTATTCTCTGACTTTTCACACTTACTCCTCTCCCTCTTTACCACTGGATTCTTTTTTTCTTATCAAGCCTACTTCTTCTTAATGTTTATTAAGAATAACAAATGGGGGGGCGCCTGGGTGCCTCAGTCGGTTGGGCGTCCGACTTCAGCTCGGGTCACGATCTCACAGTTCGTGAGTTCGAGCCCCGCGTCGGGCTCTGTGCTGACAGCTCAGAGCCTGGAGCCTGCTTCACATTCTGTGTCTCCCTCTCTCTCTGCCCCTTCCCTGCTCATGCTGTGTCTCTCTCTCTGTCTCAAAAATAAATAAACATTAAAAAAAAAATTTAAAAAAAATAACAAATAGGGGTGTCTGGGTGGCTCAGTTGGTTAAGCATCCGACTTCAGCTCATGTCATTATCTCACTGCTTGTGAGTTCAACCCCTGCGTCAGGCTCTGTGCTGACAGCTCAGAGCCTGGAGCCTGCTTCCGGTTCTGTGTCTCCCTCTCTCTGCCCCTCCCTTGCTTGAGCTTTGTCTCTCTCCCTCTCTCAAAAATAAATAAACGTTAAAAATTTTTTAAGGAATAATAATAAGAAATGTATTAAAAATAATAAATAATAATAATTCTTATTCTTCATATGCAGGAAGTATAAAGCACTGTGCTAATGGAAATGTTTCTTTGACTCTCATAGAAATGGCAAGACACACAGAGTACTCCAGATTCCTCTGACATGTTATTCCCTCTGCCTTTTGTGTTCTCCCCTCACTCTTAACCTGAGAAACTTGGACTCATCCTATTCCCACTCATAGAATCCTGTTGGGTTTCTTTTCTTTCTTAGTAATTATTATAATATATATATATATGTTTATGTGTTCAATGTCTTAACTAATGATCCTGCCTTTGCACTGTGGCCCTAGCAAACAGTGGGTGCTATTAAATATTTATTGAAAGAATGAATGAGTGAAAACATGAATAAACATAATAATGCAAGCAGTAATATCACATACATCACGTTAATGGCACAAAAATGTCATAGCAATTTAGTGGAAGGAGGGATTAGCTTTGGTTGAAATGACTAAGAATGACTTTATAGAAAGGTTGAAGTTGATTCTTTCTAAGTTTATTTGTTTATTTTGAGAGAGAGAGAGAGAGAGAGAGAGAGAGCGCATGCATGCACAAGTTGGGGAGGGACAGAAAGAGAGAGGGAGAGAGAATCCCAAGCAGGCTCCACTCTCAGCACAGAGCCCAATAGCCCCACATTAACCAATAGAACACGTTAGATTAACCATGAGATCATGACCTGAGCAGAAATCAAGAGTCAGATGCTTAACCAACTGACCCACCGAGGCACCCCTGATTCTTAAGAGAAGAGTAGTGTTTCAGTAGGCAGAGGTGAGGGTAGGGGATGATCCAGATGGGGCGCAAACAGCACGAATGGAGGTGCAAGAGCAGCATTAATGGAGGTATGTGGTGGAAAGCAAATTGCACACTTGGGAGCAGCCCACCTGTGTGGATTCATCAAAGCAGCATGGAGGTGAAGGTGGGAAGAATAGTGAGATATAGCTCGAAATCTATGCTGGAACTAGAGCCTGGAGATATCACTTAATAGGCAAGGAGAATCAATCAAGGAGGTGGTGGTTTATTAGAGGTTAAGAAATCCTAAGGGGCACCTGACTAGTTCAGTCAGTAGAGCAGGCAGCTCTTGATCTCAGGGTCATGAGTTCGAGCCCCACATTGGGTGTGGAGATTACTTAAAAAAAAAAAAAAGAGGGGCACTTGGGTGACTCAGTCAGTTGAGTGCCCAACTTCAGATCAGGTCATGATCTCACGGTTTGTGGGTTCGAGCCCTGCATTGGACTCTGTGCTGACAGCTCAGAGCCTGGGCCTGCTTGGGATTCTGTGTCTTCCTCTCTCTGCCCCTTTCCCACTCACGCTCTGTATCTCTCTCTCTCAAAAATAAATAAACATTAAAAATTAAAAAAAAAAAAGAATCCCTAAAATAGTCTTGATGTAAGGTAGTAAGAATTGGAACTAGGGTGGTGGTATGCTGATAAAAAGGGCTTTTTAAGACAATGAAAATATGATGTCAGCAAAAATAGGGAACTCCAAAAGTCAGTCCAGAAGTTTGGAATCTAATCAAAACCTTATAACAACTAAGGGAATGTTTAGTCAAGAAAAAAATAGCTGAGTCTGATAACAGAGCTTTGTGACACTTACTCCAGTACCATCTTCCAATCCCCAGCTTGGCAATAGCCTTAAAAACAACCCACATTCCTGGTGTAAGTACTGAACACCAAAGGGAGCAGAACAGACCTTATTCTCAAAGAACTCTTGTTTTAAAACTTGTCTGGTGGCTTCCTGAAGGGCAGGCTCCAATGGTGTGTGCCTAATTCAGAACTCTCCCAGGACTGAGGGGACTACTCAGGGTCCATTTGTCAAAAACATTTCAAGGTAAATGTATTAGTTGCTGCTGTCTGGGGCAAAGGATGAATTTAGTGCAAACAAACTGAAAAGTTAGGGAGGAAAGAAAGGCTAGAGAATGAGATACTTTGGGGAATAAAGGCTTTGAATAGCTCTGACGTATTCATGGGAAACTAGAAAGTCACATGCATGCCTTCTGAGGCCTGGGTTCATGCTCAGATGAGAACTGAGAAGGTCCAAAACTTTTACCTCTGGATGACAATGAGGCTCTGTTCAAGTAGGAAGTGAAAGCTAAGACAGAGTTGTAAACTGCCTGGCTGAGTGATAAAGACATGCTCCAAACACACAGGCAGAGCCCATCTACAAAGGCTGGAATTATTTATTTATTTATTTTTTGTTTCCAGATATATAAGAAAGTTGTCAAATCACTAGTTGGCCACTAAGTTAATATAAAAGAGACTTCAGTGGCTGCACGTGACAAAGACTATAAGCTTTAAAAATTTTATAATTTAGAAAAGTCACTAAACAAACAAAAAATAAGTGCAGCAAGCAGCAACAATGTACCCTGAGGAAGAGAGAAAGCCTGATTTCCAGAGTTGCCATATTATAATCTTCTAAATGTCTAGTTTACAAAATTTTTTAACATTTTATTTTATTTTTTGAGAGACAGAGAGAGAGCATGAGCAGGGGAGGGGCAGAGAGAGAGGGAGACACAAAATCAGAAGCAGGCTCCAGGCTCTGAGCTATCAGCACAGAGCCCGATGTGGGGCTCAAACCCATGAACATGAGATTGTGACCTGAGCCAAAGTTGGACACTCAACCGACTAAGCCACCCAGGCACCCCAAAATGTCTGCTTTTCCACAACAACAACATCATGAGGCATGCAACAAGAAAGTATGGCCCATATGTTCTTCTGTAAACAGAAAATGAAATTAATAGAAAACTGCCCTTGAGGAAGCCCGCACATTGGATTAACTACACAAAGACTTTGTTCTTTTTTTTTTAAAGGAAACCTACCCCCAGTGTGGAACTCAAACTCATGACTCCAAGATCAAGAGTTGCATGCTCTACCTACTGAGCCAGCCAAGGGCCCCATTAGACAAAGATTTTAAATAAACTCTTTTAAACATGTTTAAAGAGTTAAAAGAAACCATGTCTAAATAACCAAAGGAAATAATGAGAGCAATGTCTCAAAAAGTAGAATATCAATAAAGAGATAGAAATTAGAAAACTGAACCAAATAGAAATTCTGAAGTTGGAAACTACAGTAAGTAAAACAAAAAATTCAGTAGTGGTGGGTTTAATGGCAGATTTCAGCAGGCAGAAGAAAGGATCAGTGAATCTGAAGATAGGTCCATTGAGAATACACTACCTAAGTAACAGAAAGAAAAAAGAATGAAGCAAAATGAACAGTCTTAACAGACCTGTGGAACAAAATCAAGCATACAACCATATGCATAATGAGACTGTAAAAAGTAGAGGAGAGAATAAAAGGGGGCATAAAGAAAATTTGAACAAATAATGGCCATAATCTTCCCCAGTTTAATGAGAGACATGAATCTACACATCTAAGCTCGACAAACTCCAAGTAGGATTAACTCAAAGAGATCCACACCAAGACACATAATCAAACTGCTGAAAGCCAAATACAGAGACTCTTGAAAGCAGCAAGAGAAAATAATCATCATGCACAAGGAATCCTTAATAAGACAAATAGCTGACTTCTCATCAAAAACTATGGAGGCAGGAGTAGTAGGATGACATATGCAAAGTGCTTAAAGGAAAAAAATCTGTCAACCAAGAATTCTATATCTGGCAAAACCATCCTTCAAAAATTAAAGAGAAATTAAAACATTACCAAGTAAACATAAACCGAGAGTTCATCACTAGTAGGTCTGAACTATAAGAAATGCGAAAGAAAGTCCTTCAGCCTGAAATAATAAGACACTAGGCAGTAAATCAAACCCATACAAAGAAACAAAGAACATTGGTAAAGATAACTACATAGGTAAACATAAAAGTCTGTATTGATGTATTTTTTGGCTTGGAACTCTTCATTTCTTCCTATATGAATTAAAAGGCAATTGCAAAAACAGTAATTATAAATCTATGGTGATGCATACACAATGTATAAAGATGTAATTTGGGACAATAACAGTATAAGAGGACAGAGTTATATAGGAACAAAATTTGTTCATACAATTAAAACAAAATTGTATTAATTTGACCTAGATTGTTATAAATTAAGATGTTAAATGTAATCTTCAGGGCAACCACAAAGAAAATAACTAAAATATATACAGTAAAAGAAATGAGGAGGGAATCAAGATAGTATGTTAGGAAATATCTATTAAACACAAAGGGAGGCATTAATGGAGGAATTGAGATATAGAAGATAAAGAGCAAAAGAGCAGAAGTTAAGTCCTTCCTTATCAATAATCACATTAAGTGTAAATGAATTAAACTCTCCAATTAAAAATCAGAGATCGGCAAAATATATATTTTTGAAAACATGATGCCACTATATACTGTCTACAAAAGACTTACTTGAGATCCAAAGACACAAACAGGTTTAAAGTGAAAGGATGTAAAAAAGATACTCCATCAAACAGTAGCCAAAAGAGAGCTTCAGGGGTTATACTAATTTCAGAAAAAATAGACTTTAAAACAAAAATTACTATAAAACAATATTATATCATGATAAAAGGACCAATCATCAAAAACATATTACAAATATAAACATGAATGCATCTAATAAAAGTCAACTAGACCTAACATATAAGGACACTTCACCCACAAAGTACAATACACACTCTTCTCAAATACACATGGCACAGTCTATAAGACAGACCACATATTAGGCAACAAAACAAGTCCTACTAAATTTATGAAGATTGCAGTCATACAGTATCTTTTCTGATCAAAATGGAATGAAATTAGAAATAATAACAGACAAATTAACAAAAATGTGAAAATTAAACAAAATGCTCTTAAATAACTAATGGGTCAACAAAGAAATCACACGTGAAATTTGAAAACAGAATTGAATCACTAGAAATTAGAAATTTTGAGATGAATAAAAATGAAAATACATATACCAAACTTTTGAGATATAACAAAAGTAGTGCTTAAGAGGAAAATTTATGCTTTTAACTGCAAATTTTAAAAAAGAGAGATCTCTGGGCACCTGAGTGGCTCAGTCAGTTAAGCATCTGACTTCGGCTCAGGTCATGATCTCAGGGTCCATGAGTTTGAGCCCCACGTAGGGCTCTGTGCTGTGCTGCCATCACAGAGCCTGAATCCTGCTTCAGATTCTATGTATCCCTCTCTCTCTACCCCTCCCCTGCTCGTGCTCTGTCTCTCTCTGTCTCTCAAGAAATGGATAAATGTCAAAAAGAGAGAGAGAAAGATCTCAGGGCACCCAGGTGACTTAGTTGGTTAAGCACCTGATTCTTGATCTCAGCTCAGGTCTTGATTTTAGGGTCATGAGTTCAAGCCCCAAACTGGGCTCTGCATTGGACATGAAGCTTACTTTAAAGAGAGAAAGAGAGAGAGAGAGAGAGAGAGAGAGAGAGATCTCAAATCAACAATCTAATTTTCCACACAAGGGAACCAGAAAAAACAAGACCAAACTAAACCCAAAGCTAGCAGAAGGAAATAAATAATAAAGATTACAGAGAGAGAGGGAGAGAGAGAATCCCAAGCAAGCTCTGCACTGTCAGAACAGAGCCTGATGCAGGGCTTGAATTCATGAACTGTGAGATCATGATCTGAGCCAAAACCAAGAGTCAGATGCTCAACCAACTGAGCCACCCAGGGGCCCCACCCCTAGAATTTTTAATATTTTTTAAAGTACTTATTTTTTTTGAGAGAGAGAGAGAGAGCAGGAGTGGAGAAGGGCAGAGGAGGAAAGAGGGAGAGAGAGAGAGGGAGAGAGAGAGAGAGAGAGAGAGAGAGAGAGAGAGAGAGAGAATCTTAAGCAGGCTCCGTACTCAACATGGCGCCCAACAAGGGGCTCAATCATACAACCCTGGGATCATGACCTAACCCAAAATCAAGAGTCAGATGCTCAACTGACTGAGCCACCCAGGTTCCCCTTAAAATACATTTTAATCTTTTAAAAAAAGTCTATGTCCTCTGATGCCACAATTGCACTTTAAGGAACATATCCCGAGAAACATTTTGACAGGTAGGCAGAGATTAGTTTTCAAAAATGTTCATGAAGCAATGTTTATGGCAATGACAAATTACTACACCCTGAACATCCCGAATAGAGGCTTGAGCAAAGATTCATGCATATTGGAATACCAGTCATTGAAAATAATGATGTAGATATTGATACTGGAGAGTATTCCCAATATATTGGTAAATGAGGAAAACAAATTACAAAGCAGTCTCGAGTGTGGGGGAGTTGCATATATTTCCATGGAGGAAAGTGCAGAAAGACACATACCAAAATGTAAAAAGCACTAGATGTTGGAGTCTGGGGCGATTTAAATTTTTTTCCAATTTTTCTACAATAAACACATATGGTGCTATCTGTACAAGTTTTAGAATATTGGTTAAAAAAAGAAAACTCAACGTCTTCCCTATTTACCAGTAGAGTCCTATCTGTACAATTATGAATTCTCAGCTGGGATTTAAAAATCTCCACAGAACACAGCCAGTGTGATGAGTTTCTCAAATGTGTATTATGAATAGGCAAGAGAAGTCAAAAAACAACCAATCTTCTCCTTCTCAACCTATTTCTTTAAAGTAGTTTCTATCAACACCAAAAGAACCCCAAATAATCCACTTAAAAATGGGCAGGGGAACTGAGTAGACATTTCAACAAAGAAGACCTACAGATGGCCAACAGACCATGAAAAGATGCTCAACATCACTCATCATCAGGGAAATGCAAATCAAAACCGCAACAAGGTATCACCTTACACCTGTCAGAATGGCTAAAATCAAAAAGACGAGAAATATTGGAGAGGATGTGGAGAAAAAAGAACCCCCGCGCACTGTCGGCGGGAATATAAATTGGCACAGCTACTATGGAAAACAGTATGGAAGTTCCTCAAAAAATTAAAACGAGAAAAAAATTAAAAAGAGAAATACCGTGTGATCCAATGACTCCTCTACTGGGCATTTACTTAAAGGAAATGAAAACGCTGATTTGAAAAGATACATGCATCCCTATGTTTATTGCAGCATTATGTACAATAGTCAAGATATGGAAGCAACCTAAGTGTTCACTGGCACTTAGATAAGGCAGATGTGGTATGTACACACACACACACACACACACACACACACACACACACACCCCAGAATATTATGCAGCCATAAAAAAGGATGGGATCTTGCCATTTGCAACAACATGGATGGACCTCGATATTACACTAAGTGGAATAAATCAAACTGAGAAAGACAGATATATAATTTCACTCACACGTGGAATCTAAAAAAAGAAAAACAAATGAATAAACCAACAAAAAGCAGATTCAGACCTATAAATACAGAGAACAAATGAGGGTTGTCAGTGGGACGGGGGGTGGGTAAAATCGGGGAAGGGGAGTGGCAGATACAGCCTTCCAGTTATGGAATGAATAAGTCACAGGAATAAAAGGCACAGCATAGGGAACAGTCGGTGACACTGTCACAATAGCACTGTGTGGTGACACTTCTGGTGAGCATAGCATAACTTACGGAGAGATCTAGTCACTATGTTGCACACCTGAAACTAACGTTAATGGTGTGTCAACTACACTCAAATTTTAAAAGTAATAATAAAATAGAAATAGAGGAATACAGCATTTCTACACAGGAAGCGGGCGCCCCCACAGGGTGGGGCATCTCTGAGGAAGAGAAAGCCCAGAAGCGGCCCTTTTCCTTTCTGCGGGACCGCTGGAGTTGAGCAGTTCAAACCCCCGTCAAAGGTCTTCCACATGCAGGGACCACACGATTGTAAGCAAATTCCTTCTCTTTCTTTCAGTTTCCCCACCTGTGAAATAAGGGGATCCTCACTGTAGACAGAGCAGTTGGAAGTATAAAGCTCTTAAACAGTGGAGACGATTACGTGCTCAAGAGCACAGAACGGACCCCATAAAGATCATTCGAAGGACCATACAGGATCAGCGTTTGTGTTGTAATTTTTTAGAAACAAGCTTCACGCCCCGCCTCCAAGGCACGCAGGGAAACAGACAAACCCGTGGCTGAGGGAGAGGACGCCGACACCCCAGATCGGAAGTGGCCCCAGGGCACCCAGGCGGGTGTGCAGGGGACCGGCGGTCAGGGCGGTGGCCGACGCTCTCCTACTACGCAACTACGCACAGCCGCAGAGCACAGGTCCTTCGGGAGCCGGGGAAGACGCACGGCCTCCGCCGCCCGTGGGAACCCGGCAAGGACACTTTCCCGGGGGAGGAAGCAGAGGAAAAAGATCCATCCGGACATCGGCTTTCGGGGCTGTCTTGGTGGATCTTCCCGACAAAGGCTCAGTCTCGCCGCCACACGCGAGCGAAGGAAAACGGGGACAAGTGGGGGCGGAAGCAGCAGCTGGGGGGGGTACCGCGCCGGAGTCTGGAGAGCCGGGCGGGAGGAACCGACGAGAGGGGCCGCGTGGAGCGGAGGCCTGAGGCGGGAAGGCGAGCGAGCGGCGGGCCCCGCAGGCCCCACGCACGGCCACGGGCGCGGCCCGGCGAGCGTCCTTCTCCCTAGACGGCTCTTCTTTCCGTCCCGATCTTTATTTACAGGGAAGTAAGAGCCATCATCTCCCCGTCGGGGCGAAAAGAAAGGGGGCTTCGGCGAGCGCCCCCCACCCCTCCCGATGGCGCGGGATCCTTCAGAGGGATCCACACCGCCGCCCCTTCCGCGTCCGCGCCCCCGGGAGTAGGGGCGGGGCGCACCCAAGGCCCCCCTGTCGCCGTCACCCCACGGAGGTTTGTGCTCCCAACGGCGCCCCCCCCGGAGGAACGGCGCGACACCCCACCACTGCCAGTGCCCTCCCGCCTTTCTTCTGGGAAGACGCGCGCCTCGCACGGCGCACCCGCCCTTTACCTCAGCGAGGCCACAGGCTCCAGCCTCTGCCCACTCTGTGCGCCGGGAAGCCCGCGGGGTCTCGAGCGCCCCAGTGGAGGGGGCGGGGCTCAGCCGGCCGAGGCCCGAAAAGGCGGGAAAGGCCCTGATTGGCTAAGAGTTTCCAAGCCGCCAGTCCCACCGGTCGTCGGTCTATCCCCGGCTCTGACAGCACCCCTCCCCACCGGCTTCCCCTCGGGCACCTGTCGCTGGAAGGAATGAAAGCCCCGCGGCGGTTCTCGGTGTGGCTCTGATTCACCGCCATCTTGCCCCAGGCGCCCTTCTGTCGCCCCTCAGATGGAAAGGGGCGGGGCCTGTGCCGAGCCGGGGGGCGGGGCTTTGAAGGGGAGGAGCGCCAAACCGGGGGGCGGGGCTTTGAAGGCGAGGACGGAGATTATGGCGCAAAGACAAGGGTGGGGGGGGTTGAGTGGGCGAAGGGGCTGGTCACGTGAGGGGCGGTGGTAAGAGAACCAGGTGTGGTGCCGCCTGGGACTCCAGCTGGTGAGGGGGGGGAATTGACCCCGCCCCAGCGTGCGGGGGTGTTGAGTGGTAGGTGAGTGGGTTCCTGGATCCACACCTACCCTCTTGACCACAGCATGGTAGCTGGTTGCTGGGCTGCCCTCGGGAATGGATTGAATGGGTCAGGAATCAGAAGCAGGATTTTCCTGCGTGCCCCCCTGGCCTGGGTCAGAAGGCTAATGCATTTTGGAGAAAGGATCCAGAAAGATTTCTCGCTTCTCCTAAAGGCAAGCAGAACAACTTTTCCCCACCAGAGAAAGCCTGGAATCTGAGCTGGTTTCTTGTGAGGTTAGCATCCAGGAAAGGGTGAATGAACTGCGTCCGGGGGAGTCTGAGCCGGTTCCAAGACAGAGAGAACCTTTGGCATCCATCATACCAGCCCTGCCTTCTCCAAAGGGTGAGAGTGAGGATCCGGTGGGATACAGCATACTGGAATTGCTTTGAAGACTAACATGTTGTACATCTTCTTGTGTCTTTTAGACTTCACAAAATAGCACCGAAGGGCTTCAAGCAAAGGGATGGTAACGTCTGGATTACCGTATTTCATCAAGTTTAAGATGCTGTCAGTTATAAGATGAACCATTTTTAAATGTACCACGGAGGGGAAAAAAGTTGCCAGAGAAAGACGTCATCAGTTATAAGCTGATTTTTTAAAAGTAATCTCTACACCCAACACGGGGCTTGAACTCATGCCCTGGGGATCGAAAGTTGCATGCTCTACTGCCTGAGCCAGCCAGGTGCCCTAAGCTGATTTTTATTTATTTTTTATTTAAAAGTTTTTTTAAATGTTTATTTATTTTTGAGAGAGAGAGAGAGAGAGAGAGAGAGAGAGACAGAGCTCGAGAGGGGAAGGGCCAGAGAGAGAGGGAGACACAGAATCTGAAGCAGCCTCCAAGCTGTCAGCACAGAGCCTGATGCGAGGCTCAAACTCACAAACCGTGAGATCATGACCTGAGCCCTGAGCTGAAGTCGGATGCTCAACTGACTGAGCCACCCAGGCACCCCTTAAAAGTTTTTTTTTTAAGGTTTATTCATCTTTCAGAGACAGAAACAGAGTGTGAGTGGGGGAGGGGCAAAGAGAGAGAGGGAGACAGAATCTGAAGCAGGCTACAGGCTCTGTGCTGATACAGAGCCTGACGCCGGGCTCAAACTCGAGAACTACCAGATCATGACCTGAGCTGAATGAAGTCAGCTGCTCAACTGACTGAGCCACCCAGGTGCACCCCCATGATTTTTTTTTTTTAAACCTAAGACTGTTGGAACAAATTAAAAGCAATAGGAATGGTGTGAAGCTATAGAAAGACCACTGAGATAGAGCCCCCGTCTTGCACTGGTAACTAAGTGTGCAACTTTGGGCATCAACCATGCTCTCTGGACTTCTGTTTCCATATCTGTATGAAAGAACGGGACTAAAAGAACTGTTTTCCCTTAGCTGTGATATTTTAAGTTTGCAAAACTACTCTGTTGCTCAAATCTTCCCACCTCTCCATCTTGATGTGGCAATTGCCCTCTGGTTCTGGTCCTCATCATTTTACCTGAATGACTCCCCCCCCCCGCCCCGCGCCCCACCGTTCTTCTATACCTTGTATTCACCCTACAGAATACCGAGGCTCCAAACACAATTGCGTATGGTCATCACCTTCAAATTCAGAAAAATAGCGTGTGGTGTTATTTGCTGGCTGCGGAAGAGACCAGGAACCTCAAAGAGAGGAAGTTTGGTTTAAGTTTGGAAAACACAAGAGACAAGCTAGTGCTTAAAATTTAAATTCTTTAAAAAAAATTTTTTTTAATGTTTGTTTTTGAGAGAGAGAGAGAGAGAGACAGAGCGTGAGCAGGGGAGGGGCAGAGAGAGAGGGAAACACAGAATCCAGAGCAGGCTCCGGGCTCCGAGCTGTCGGCACAGAGCCCGACACAGGGCTTGAACTCACAAACCGTGAATCATGACCTGAGCTGAAGCCGGATGCTTAACCGACTGAGCCACCCAGGTGCCCCTTAAATTCTTACTCTTAAAGCATTCACTGTAAAGCAGGCAGGTTTCTAGGCAAGATGGGTCCACTCCTTCCATAGAGTTGGGTTTCTTGACTTCTGGAGAAAGGAGGGAAAAGCTAGGAAATTCATTAAGTGAAAATAAACCCTGTTTACATTGAAGGAGACAGATCACACAGAGCACAGCATCCCTCAAGGTCTAGCATACTAGCTCCATCACCCATGTTGGATACAAAACCCCAGGGAGGGGCGCCTGGGCGGCTCAGTTGGTTGAGCATCCAACTGTTGGTTTCGGCTCAGGTCATGATCTTGCAGTTTGTGGGATTGAGCCCCACATTGGGCTCCACACGCATGGTGCCGAGCCTGCTTGGGATTCTCTCTCTCTCCCCCTCTCTCAGCCCATCCCCTGCTCTCTCTCAAAAGAAATAAACATTAAACATACACATGGAATAATGACCGAAGTCCATCCTCAAGCCAAATGAAGAAAAATTGGACTCACAAAATGTTTTCCATCTATAATTTCTGTGGCTACTTCTTACCAAGATGGTCCCTATCTCACCCTCCGCCCATGGGTGAGATGATGTGATGGCTAATTTGGCCAAGGAGTGAGCACAAATGAGACACAGGCCAGGAAGTTATTGTTCAAACAGCAATGTTTAGTTGTACAACACATAAAGTCTAGCAACATTTACACAACCAGTTTGAGTGTCTGTTGGCTTGCTTTCAATTGGGAAATTTAACCATAATGTCACCAAAAGGTTGGCTGGGACTGGTAACATTTAAGAAATGGGTCGTTCTTGCATCCCCTAGGCTTGGGCCTCTTGCTCCGTCAGGACTTAGTTGTAGATGAATGGCCCACAAGTCACCAGCCTTTGAGAAAGTAGTGTCCAGGTGGAGATGGTCGGGGTGGGTGGGTGGGGGGAGGGGATCCCATAAAGACACAGTATGTGGGGCAGTGGCAGCCAACATTCGCAAACATTCATGCATCTGATGGGGGGCTCTGCCCTCCAGTGGGCATTTTCCACTAGCCTACAGTGACCGACTGTGGCCAGGCTAATTCATTACTCACATTAACAGGGTGGAGGCGGGGATAGGAGTAGTCGGGGTAGGTGGGAAGGGATCCCTCTTATTGCTAAGTGGACAGAAGGGTGGTTTTTTTTTTCTCCCTAGAGTTCCCGTTCTATGGGGTTCTGGAATTTTCTGTTAAGTTCTTTTTTTTTTTTTGTTTTTTTGTTTTGTTTTGTTTTGTTTTTTTTAAGTTTGAGGATAAGGAAGGCAATTCCAGAAATGTCTCTTCAGGAAAACCACTCTTCCTAAGTGGCTGCATTATGGGGGCAGGTGTGTGTGTGTGTGTGTGTGTGTGTGTGTGTGTGTGTGTGAGAGACTGCATCCTGGGCCAGCCACAAGTGGTGATTTTTTTAAGTGACCCTAGCCCTTGCTCCCCCCACATCTGTAGTGACCCATCATTATAAATAAGCTTTAGGCAATGAAGGAGACACCCTTGTCCCACACTGGGGCTCACACAGCTGACATCAACAAACCTGACAAGCAGAAAAGTTGCTTTCTTGACCCTTGAAGGAAGCCAAGAGGAGCTCATGCAGATGAACGGGCAGGGAGCAATGCCATTTCTCTTGGAGATGGTTACAAGTAGCTGGTATGGGTTTGCAAGGGCAGAAGGAGCTCCTGATGAGTTCTTTCACCCTACGGATGGGCTGGGACCGGCTGACACGGACGATGGAGGAGGGCAGTGCTGGCGAGAGCTCCGTTCCACTGGGAGGAGAGGGGGTGGTTTGGATAAATGGAGGAAGCCACTGTCCTAAGGAGGCAGCTTGGCCCCTCCAACCTGCTGAGAGCTGAGGGGGGCTGTGGTGGTGGGCTGGGCAAGCACGGCACTAAAAAGGCCACGGCCCCGCAGCAATAACAGCTGGGAGGGATGGAGGGAGAAGCAGCACTTGGAATGGCCTTCATTCAGCAGTGGGGCAGGGGGTGGCTGGCACGGGTGGAAGGACAGTGCCCAGGAGGCCTTCTCCCTGCAGGGGGGTTGAGAACGGTTGAGGGTGTGGAGACCAGCAGCTGGCAGCAGACACATAAAACAGCTTCTCCGGGGAGGCTGAGATCATGGCTTAGGGGTGGCCAAGCACCATTCCCTACTCAACCTCTCCAACGCCCAACACCCCCGCCAGACCTCCCCCTGCTAGTCCTAGGTGGCCAGTCCCACGTCTGCATTCACGACTGCCTGCTGTATACACCAGGGATCCCTCTTCCGTTGACATGGAACCACCTCTGGGCTTTAACCCTGCTGCTGTTCTAGGCTGACAGGTGCTTACCCTGGAAGAATTTTGTGGGTGGGGGAGGACATGTATGGGATTGGTAAAGAGCCTCCAGGAAAGATTGAGACCATAGGTTTTCGGTCACTGGTTTGGGGTCACCCACCTCTTTCTCCTGGTCCACCGAATCTTGGTCTGTGTTTTCCTAGCACCTGAGT
>NC_064809.1:131633341-131651331 GCF_023721935.1 Panthera uncia | reverse complement strand
TAACTGTATGTGGGTATGGTTAGGAATGTCTACAGGGGTCAGGAAGGGGAATCAGGGAAAAGCAGAGAAAGACAGACAGACCGACAGACATGCACAGTGCGAGAGAACGGAAAAGAAGTCAAAAGGGAGTCAAGCATATATGGGAAGTGAGTAGCAGAGAAGCCAGCGTTAAGGAGGAAGAATCCTGATGGGGAAAACGGAGGTGCCGTTTAAAATTGGTCTCTGAAGCCAAACCACTGAGAAAGGCAAAGATCGTGTATCGCTCTTAAAACTTGTTGAGGCTCAAGTCTTCTAGAACTTAACGCCTAAGGAAAGACTGTCTCACTTGACCAGCACATGTGCTTTTGAGCCAGATACTGGGAACTACGTAACTCGTTGTTTCCTCCTTTGCCTGGGCCAACACACAGTCATTGTGCGCGCCAGAAGCTTTCTTTCCCACTCCTCCCTGTGGATCTGATTTCTCTCGTAATTTCGGTTTGTACTGTCACGTGCCTTGGCTGTGATTTTATTTTAAGGTGGCCTAAAGTCATTTTTGAAAGTAGACTGGGCATAAATCCTAAATATAGAAATGTAGCTAAAGTGGATTAGACTCAAAGCAATTGAAAGAAGTCAGAGAGGGGCAGGATGAAAGAATGAGGGCAGGGGGAGAAAGGGAGAAAATGGGAGGAGAGATGAGTGAGGCGAGGCACGTGTGCAAAGCAGCAGTCTGCAACCACGACAGACAGTGACAGGTGGTGGGGTTTGGACAGTGAAGGCAACACAGACTCAAGGGTAGAGCTCTCTTCTCCACCTCTGGGCACTAAATCTTTCTGCAGAAACCCCGCTCCGGTCTACCCTGCTCTCCCTTGACCTTCCCACCCCTAGGCAGTCCTAGCCTCACCCTAGACTGCCACCCCCCACCCCCCACCCCCGCCAGGTCCAGCTCCGAAGCTGTCCTCAGAGAGTCTCTGCAGTTCCAGTTTGTGGGCGGGTTCAGAGATAAGAAAGAGTTACCTGTGGCTCACCTGCTCCCCATCATTTTTAAATGAAACCTCCCCTAGACCTCTTGAGTGAGGCACACGGCTTTGTTCTGGGACACAAGGAAAGGAGACAGATAATGGACAGCCATGGAGGAACCAAACTTACAAGGGACTTTCCAGGGAGGGCAGTGAAAATACCTCACCCCTGCACATGTATACACACGCGTGCACACACACACACTCTCTCTCTCTCTCTCTCTCTCTCTCACACACACACACACACACACACACACTGTAGACAAACTCCACAAACACCAGACAGGCCTGGGGGACAGAGTAGAAAGGAAGAAGGTGGGTGGTGGTGGTACCGGGATGCGTGTGTGGAGAAGTGGGTATGTGTGATGATATAGAGAAAGGGTCGTCATGGGTTACTGTCGTGGCTTTCCTCTGTGTCCACGCTCACCGGAGGGAGGCCTCCGTTGTCATTAAGCCGCTTGGCCCTGTAGGTCTCATAGTGGATGTTGTGTGTCACTTCCTTGAGGTCCTGGAGGTGGGTCCTGAAGGACAAAGGGTGAGAAGAGAGAGGGATGTGATGAAGGGTGGGAAGAGGAAGAGACTGACCCACATCCGAGGTTAACATGTCACTTCCATGGCCTGGCCCCAGTGACTGGGACCCATGCCAGAGAGCTAATGATACTTCTTCAGCCCCTTTGCTTCATGATGGGAGCTGGAATGGGGGCAGAGAGCTCTGTCAGAGAATCCCGGAGACGGAGGAAGTAGATCTGAACCGATGGCCTCCTGACCCCAAATAAATAAACCTGCCATCCAAGGGAAGGGGTGCATCTCACCTGATGACGAAGTCTCGAAGCAGGGCAAACTCACAGTGGTTGAGGTTTTCCACTGTGAACAAAACAAAACAGGTGGTCACTTCACTAATGTCGCAACCCCCAGCAGATGAACTTCTGTTCAGATCATGTTGGCATTTAGGAGGGAGCCACAGGACACATAATGTATTGTAAGCCTTCCAGAGGTTTGCTCATCCTGGCACTTCCGTGCATGGGATTTTATTCATTGAACAAATATTTATTTATTTATTTTTAAGTAGGATTCATGCCCAGCATGGAGCCCAACGTGGGGCCTGAACTCATGACCCTGAGATCAAGACCCAAGCTGAGACCAAGAGTCAGACGCTTAACCCACTGAGCCACCCAGGTGCCCCTGAACAAATATTTATTGAGCAGCTACAATAATACGATACTATTCTAGACTCTGTGAAATAACAGCTAATAGGGACAATTTTATTTCCCACTTTATAGGAAAGGAAACTAACACAGAGAGGGTCTAAAAATCTGCCCAAGACCTAAGACACAATTCCTATCCTTAAGGAGCTTATAACCTGATTGGAAGACAGTAACACACACAGCAAATAACTATCGACCTATCTTAAAAAAGTGATGCACTACATGATGAATCTAATTCAATACAGATTGAGTACCTACTATCTGCAAATCACTTGCCAAGGACTATGGGGGCAGAAGGGAATTAAGACATGAACCCTCTAGTCCCACAATCTAATGGACAAGACAGACATTCTCATGAAAAGATTCCAATTCAAAAAAAAAAAATAATTAATAAATAAATAAATAAATAAATAAAAGATTCCAATTCAAGGGGCGCCTGGGTGGCTCAGTCGGTCGAGCATCCGACTTCGGCTCAGGTCATGATCTCATGGTCTGTGAGTTCGAGCCCCGCATCGGGCTCTGTGCCGACAGCTCGCAGCCTGGAGCCTGCTTCCGATTCTGTGTCTCCCTCTCTCTCTGCCCCTCCCCCGCTCATGCTCTGTCTCTCTCTCTCTGTCAAAGATAAATAAACGTTTTAAAAAAAAATATTCCAATTCAAGGCAGTGAGAAAATGATATTTAAAAAAAAAAAAATTCCAACACAGGGCCATAGGCAAATGAGAGACAATGTGGTACAATGAGATGAACTTGGTTTGGAAAATGGAATAAATTCAGTTGTGGAATTGAAATCTGGGTCTGAAGTCCCAGTTTCACCCCTAACAAGTCACGTGATCTTGGCCAAGACCCTTAACCTGTCTGAGACTCAAGGCCCTCAGAAGCTCATGTTCTGAGAACAGTCACGTCACCCTGCTCCCTGCAGAAGGTTATCACATTGAAAGAGATCGCTAATGCAATTCTTTGAAAACTTTCAGAATCGCTATTGACCTTCTAGAGGCCCCGTCCATTCATAACAAAATGAAAATGGCCACATCTGAACCACCCTTCAGCAGTCTGTCGGCTCATGTCCCCTTTCATGTGAAAACCTTTCTCTGGCTTTTTCAGTGCTCATTAACCTCTCTATGCTCTCGACTCCTTTGACACACGAGTCAAAGTCAGCGTCTCCCAGTCAGGTGCTAACTTGGCCTTTAATCACTTCCTGCCTCTGAGATTCATCTTCTCAATTAGACAGTAAGCTCCTTACGGCAGGGTCTGGCTGGCATTCAGTTTACATCTTACGTGCCAGGACAGCGCCCTGAACTATAGATGCTTAATAAATAAGCGTAATTGACCAGCAACCAGTTTTTCAAGAAGATGCATTGGATTACCTTCGATGATCCCCCAGGGAGTTTTTCTGCCGAGGACCCGCTTGCCATTCACTTGGTACTCCTTGTCGCTGCCCACCACAGCGAAAGGCATGCTCTCCTGCTGACAAACCACACACATGTGCACGTCAACCTCCTGTGTCGTCTGGGCCTCCAAGGACGGCATAGAGTCTTGGGCCTCTACCCTGGAACTGCACATTTCTGATGCTCATTCAGTGATCCCACTGATGGCAAGGGGCAAGGGCAAGGCTCTTGTCTCCTGAAAAGGAGTCTGAAGTCCTGGGTCCAACCCCTGATTGCACCCCTACCTGGCTGGTTCACCTCGGTAAGTTGGCCTTCCTTCACCAGGAGAACGCTTTGTACTTTTTATTGCTTTAATGCGTTTGGTTTGGCTTGGAACAACTCTGCGAGCTAAGAGAGGATAGAAAGACCTCTCTGAAGTGATACCTACCCATCTGACAACCACGTAACTGATGCTTCACGCTACCTCGCGTGAAACCTACTGGCAGAAGCCCACGTCCGCTGACCTCTCAGAGCTCCAAGGCCACTGTCTGATGTTCGTGGGCCCCTCCGCTCCCCCAGATGGGCTGAATGTTCACCAAGACAGCCGTTTGTTCCCAAATCTGTTTGCCTGATGTGTCCTTGTTACTGGACAAATGAACTATTATGGAAGCTGAGGACGTATGACCGTGGAGAGTTGTTTCTCTGAAACGTGAGTTTCAGAAAGACCTGATAAAGGTGAGCTGCGTTTGTCTTAAGATTGAACTTATTCTCAAAGAAGCAGCCTTGTCTCAATATGGAAAGAATGCTTAATGAATGGGATGCATACGTTTTATTTTCACTTAATCATTTAGTGAAATATTTCCTTAAAAACACTGAGGATTTGTAGGCATCGTTTTTTAAATGATTTCTTCACTTTGATGGGCTTTTCCAATTAACCTGTACGTGTCTCAGCTATATCAGGTAAGGGGCTTCTGGTAGATTATTCACCCTTAACCCAGGAGGAGACACAAGACCATAGCAAGTAAATGATCTGTCTTAGGTCACAGTGGTTAGTAGAAAAGCCCAGACGAGAACTCATGATTATGATGTAAAGTCCCAGAATTGTAGAAGTTTGACATTGAAAGGGACCACGGACATCACATGAAGCCTTAGCATCCCCAGGAGACACCCCAGGGACTGCTGAGAAGACAGTGCTCTGTGCCTGTGTCGCTGAGCCAGAGCAGCTCTGTTTTCATGTTTCATATACAGAAGGTCTGCCTGATGTTTCATTTTTTAAAACGGTTCCTCTAGGGGAAAGAAAGCCTCTAAGCCACTCACTTAGCCTGGGCCCTACACTTTATGGAGGGGACACTGAGGCAGAGCTCTGACTAGAGCATAGACACCTTGGACCCCAGCCTGATGCTCTTCCTGTCCATGCCCTTCCATCAACCACACCCTGGTTTTGCCAGGCCCTGTGGGGGAAGAACTTTTTGGGTGGCCTGGGATGGACACCAACTTTGGCTTTCTGGGTGCAAAGTTCACAGTCCCGGCAAGGGCCCCAGTCCTCATCCTGTCCCATGTCACTTCTGGTCTGGGTCAGGAGAGGTGGGGCAGAGAGTATGAAAGGGGAAAAGCAGGTGGAAAGACAGGAGGGGTACACGGTCCACATCCCACTGGTAACAAGGGGGGCATTTGTGTGATGAACAGAGCCCGAGGCACCCACCCGGATTTTGTCATTCTCCGTCTTGTCCTCCAAATCCTCATCAAATTCCTTCTGTGGGTAGAACTCGATGCCATTTACTTCAAGCTCCTTTCGAACCTAGGGGCAAGGAAGAGAAGCAAGGTAGCCAAGTGTCAGGATAATGCGGGGAGGGGGTGGGGTATGCTCACACAGGTGTGAGTGTGTGTGTATGTGTGTGCACGTGTGTGCTGAAGTCAGAGGGATGAATCAGCCTTTTCTAATCCAGTCATCTTCGAACTCCAAGGCCCTGAGCAGCAGGAAGATCCTAATAAACATGAGCCCCAGTCATACAGCCACTACAGCCCAGCCTGAGCTGAGGAACAGTCTGGGGGTGCAGCTTGCTCATCGCAGGGTCCATAAGATTAGGATTTAGACAAGCTGAGTACAGATTCCACATATTCCTGTTTGCAGGGAAGAGAAGTGGGGCTCCCCACCCTAAGCCTATAGGTCTGCCCTCTCCCCAAGCTCGACTTATGTCTCACCTCCTCCAGGAAGCCACCCAGGACTTCTTCAGTGGTCTACCTGATTGTAATTTTTTTGAAGGGAGCAATGTCTTTATACTTCACCCACATGCCCCTACCTCCAACCCCATGCATCCAGCACAGGGAGGAGCTTACAGAAGACACTAATAAACACTAGCGGGAAGTTAATTAATTAGTTTAGCCCTTCAAGCAAGCTAACATCGAGGAGTGGTCTCTCATGTGTATGGTGGTTTATGTATTCAGCGGTCTCTGCCAGTAAGTTTGGTGGCTGGGAAGAAGGCAGCCTGAGGCTGCAAACTTCTCTGTGTCCACAGACACTGTCAGCCCAGCTTCTTTAATGGCTAAACAGGAGCTGGGTGGGAAGGGGGGTTGTATAATAATCAAGGAGAGGACATGGTTTGGACCAGAGGAGGGGGAAGGGTGGGGACAGGAAAAGGAGGAGGGGCCTTCTCACCCTTTGCTTGAATTCAGACTTCTCCTCCAGGGTCATGGTGTCAGCCTTAGCAATGACAGGGATGATGTTCACAACTTTGCTGAGGTGTTTCATGAACTCCAGATCGAGAGGTCGTAAGCTGGGGCCCAGAGAAGGTGGGGTGTCAGAGCCACCTTGCCCTCCCCCACTCAGCCACTGCCACCACTCCAGGGCCACCCTCGGGACAGAGGGACTGGGCCGGGAAAACTGGCTGAGGCCAAGGGGCTGCTCCCTCTCCTGACAGCCTGCGGAACAGACTCCAAGTCTCTGCCCCCACTTGGACCACCATCTCCCTTTCTCTTCCAATCCTGCCCTACTCACACTGCTCCTTCAGAACAGCTTGCCTGCCGTGGGGATCTTTTTCTTCTGGGAACAGCTGTGGACTGTCGTCTCTGCCTATGTGTCCTTGGGTCACGGTTACTTGTTTATCTTATTCTGCTAATGGGACAGCACTTTTTTTGTTGTTGTTGTTGTTAAGTAATCTCCATGCCCAGTGTGGGGCTGGAAGCCACAGCCCGGAGATCAAGAGTCACGTGTTCCGCCTGGGGCTCCAGGCGCCCCCAGGACCGCACTTTTTCATGGGCCTTCTCCCAGCCCGCACTTAGTCCTGCAGGGGCCCAGCTGGGGACCTTGGCTCTCCTCATTCTGAGGGCCCAGCTCCCCCGAGGCTCTGGGGCCCCAGTCTGGCTCTAGTTCACAGTCCTGGGGACTTACTAAGTCAGGCTGTCTGCTGGCTTGCTCTGACCTTGGGTCCACATTCCAGGGAAGGAGAAAGCAAACCTTTTTATTGAGTCCCTGGGCCCCACCCTCAAACACCTGCTGACTACCTGGTTCCCCCAAACCTGGGGGTCTGCCTTGCCTGTGTCGTCCTCCCAAGAACTGAACTCTGGCCCAGCAGACGGGCTCAGTACTAAGCTATGGAAGGCATGCCTGCGTGCCCACTTGGATCTCTCTATCCCAGGTCCACACTCCTTTATCGTGCTGTCCCATCTGCGACTCACAACTGGACTTCCCAGCATGCTCTGCTCGTTGCCAGCCTTCATCTCTAGACATGCTGGGCTGGCCACCCACCAAATGCCTACAGCGGGGTCCCACACCCACCTCAAACACCCACCCCAATTCAACAACCCTGCCTGCTCCCGTCTTACTCGTCTGCTGCCCATCCCCCACCCCCAGCCTTGGGCAAAGCAGAGATCTACTGAATAAGCGAGGAGCCCTCTGTGTTCACACGTCGACCCCTCTCTGCTGGCACAGTTGTGCTAGAACACCAGTGGGCAGCATGGGGGGCTGGTGTTGGTCAGCTTTACTCTCCTGGTAAGAAAGTCAGCCTTCTTGGGGGGAAGTCTAGGGGATCACAGGGCCATGACTACACTGGGGCTCATCCGGGGCCCCAGCTCAATTCAGGGATTAGTTATCCACTGGAGAATGATGCAAACCAGAGCTAGGTGTGGCCATGGGCATGGGACTGGTACATACGAGTGTCCCGTGGGGGAGATAAAGTAGAGGCAGCAGTGGACACGAGTGTCAGGGATGCGTTTCTTCCTGGCGATGTTGACCTCCTCCTTCAGGAACTTCTCATACTGTTCATTGATGTACTTCTCGATGGGCTCCCAGCTGGGGGGTGGGAAGAAAGCAGACGGATGTCCCAGAGAGACAGGACTTGGGGGCTCACCTTAGACATGGTCAGGCAGCAGGGCCCTCACATCCCTCTCGTTTCTACCTCCCCTGGGGGGGGCCTGGGGTGGGTTGCCCACCCTCCCTCAGGCTCCCACGGACGGCTTTCCTCATCAGCAAGGCTAGAACCCCCATGGAGACCCGGTCCTCTGACTGGGCCAGAGGATCCTGCAGAACCCCGTCCCACTCTTTCAGAAAGCAACACACACTCTCCCCACCTCCATTCCTTATTAGCTGGGAGGCTCTGAGGAAGTCTCTACCTTCCCTGAGGCTGTTTGCTCACAAGTAAAATGGGAGGACCCACGGCTGCCTAGAGGCACGCACAAGAACAGAGGTTTGGACCTTAACATAGCAATGGCATACAGAAAATATTCAACGTGGCAACAACTCATTACCCTGACTGCTGCCAATGTTACGATCACCTTTCTCCTTCAAGGAGCATTCAAAACACCAGGAAAGAGGACGATGGGTCACTTTTCCAAGAAGGTTCCAAGCTGTGCTGTCCAGTGGCCCTGCCTATCCGTGGCAGAACCCAGCTCCCTCACAGAGGAACAATGGTCTCCATCCCTATCTGGGAGCAAACTTCTGCCTGGAACTTCCCATCTACATTCTGCACAGCCCTCCTTGGCTGCATACGCACTGCAGCTTTGCTCGGTGAAGTCCCAGAGGCTCTCTCCTCATAGACATGGCCCACCCTCCTCTCTTCTTCCAGGGCTAAGACACTGCCCACAGGCCAAGCTCTGCCACAGCCTTCAGGTCAACCTACCACCGCTCCCCTTGTTCTGTCCACCCTGCCCTTCGGCCACCTGTAGGTAACCCCACAGCCCAAATTCCTTCTGCACAGGCCTCCCACCAGAGCCTCTTCCCTCGCCTCTTTCTAAAGCCCCTCTGCGGTCCGTTAGTAAGCCTTCCCACTTAACCCCTCGGCATGAAGGGTACAGATGGCTCTCGATGGGAATGAATCTGAACCGTGTTCAGCATCTTCCTTGCAGAGTCTTTAGGGCAGAAATCTCACAGGCAGACATATACCAGTTTTCATTGTTGATCTGGTCTCCGAAGCCCGGGGTATCGATGACCGTCAGCTTCATTTTGACCCCGCCTTCCTCTATCACTGGGGGGGTGAACAGAGAAGGCACCAGGGAGGTCACTCTTCCAGCTGATGCCGGGTACCCTGCTTCCTACCGGTCAGGGAGACCCAGGCTCCTTCCTTCCTTCCTCAGGACCAATTACTGGAAAAGTCGAGTTCTGGGTCTTCCCACCTCCATAGCTCTATTCACGCTGTTCCCTGCACCTGCCGGCCCTCCCTGCTTCTTTCTGCTTGTCTAAATCCCACCCTCGTTTTATCATCCAGCTCGAGCTCCACCTCTTTCCTTTTTAATCCCCCCTCCCTTTTCTAGCCAAGGAGTTGGCTTCACAGACTTCAGACCTCTGTTCTCTTCTGTCTTGAGATTGCCTTTCATTTGCCCGTCTCTCCCTCTCTGGCAGAGACCCTTCTGAACAGCGGCCACAGGGGTCCTGCCCGGTCCTCACCGTGCCCAATAGCTTTGATCTCCACAGTCTTGGGGATCTTCTCCTCCCGGTTCCAGCTGGAGGCCTTGCGGCTCACCTGGGATTTGAAGAGCGTGTTGACCAGCGTTGACTTGCCCAGTCCGCTCTGACCTGCCACAAGACAGGAGGAGGGTGACACGGTGGGGAAGACCCGTGTCCACCTCCTGAGCAGGCCATCTCTCCCATGAGCCTACAGAATTCTAGAGCCTTGATCCAGGCCATGCCCCCAGTTCATCATTCACTGGGGGCAAAGGACTGAGTGGGAGAGAAGGCAGGTGGGAACAGTTCCCTGGTACTAGAGGGGGACTTGGGACATCAGTTGAATTCCACATTCTTTCCTCCTTTCCAGAGTTCCAGGACCACTGGGAAGGGGGAAACCCGCTGTATTTGTCTAGTGTAGTGACATTCTGTTTTGTTTCTGCTCCACTCACGTTTTTAGTCTTTAATAATCTAAATGTCACAGCGGAACTCCTTGGCCCTCTGATACTGCCTCAGTGCATACATAACATCTGCTAGCAAAATTTGCCTTTGAATCCCACAGCCCTGTGAATCCCATGGCAGAGCTCTCTTTATCCCCAGCTGAAGTGCTCCTAGAGAGATTAGCCCCCACCTAATATGTGCAAGGTAGGGCACCTGGGTGGCTCAGTCGGTTGAGCGTCTGACTTCAGCTCAGGTCATGATCTCGCGGTTCGTGAGTTTGAGCCCTGATCGGGCTCCGTGCTGACAGCTCAGAGCCTGGAGCTTGCTTTAGATTCTGTGTCCCCTCTCTCTCTGCCCCTCCTCCCAGGCTCACTCACTCTCTCTCTCTCTCAAAAATAAATAAACATTAAAAAAAATTTTTTTAAGTCACATGCTCTACTGACTGAGCCAATCAGGCACCCCATTTTGACCTGTTTTACACACATCGTGCAACAGCAGATTTCATTCCAAGGAGGAGTTTTGCAACTAAAGGGTACTTGAAAACCACTGGCCCAAGCCGTGCTCCTCAAACTTTTTTTTTTTAATTTTTTTTACATTTATTTATTTTTTTGAGAGACATAGAGAGACAGAGCACAAGTTGGGGAGGGGCAGAGAGAGAAGGAGACACAGAACCTGAAGCAGGCTCCAGGCTCCAAGTTGTCAGCACAGAGCCCGACGCGGGGCTTGAACCCACAAACCATGAGGTCATGACCTGAGCCAAAGTCAGACGCCCAACTGACTGAGCCACCCAGGTGCCCCCGTGCTCCTCAAACTTTTACACACACAAGGATCACACAAGCAGGCCCTGCAAACTGCTGAATGGTGTCAGCATCGCCTGGACGCTTGAAATGCAGGGTCCCGGGCCCCGCCCCAGCCCTATGATTCAAAATCTGCACTTAGGCAGGACTTCCAGATGAATCATGTGCACAGTAAAGTCAGAAGTGCCGGCCTGGGGGCCCCCGGGTGGCTCAGTCGGTTAAGTGTCTGACTCTTGATTTCGGCTCAGGTCATGATCTCACGGTTTGTGGGTTCGAGCCCCGCGTCAGCCCTGCACTGACAGTGCGGAACCTGTTTGGGGATCTTCTCTCTCCCTCTCTCTCTGCCCCTCGCCTGCTCGCACTCAGGTACATGCTCTCTCCCTCAAAAAAATAAATTTTTTTAAAAAATTTTGAAAAGAAGTGCTGATCTAGGGCATCCCTGTGGTATATGCGGAAAAGGACCAGGCTGGGGGGGGGGGGGGAAGAGCCTAAAGCTCCAGACCCAACTGTGCTCCTTCCCTGAACACCTTGGACTGGCCGCGTTTGCTCCCCTGGTTTCTTTACCGACAACGCGGTGGCAAGCGGGGGAGCTGATGAGACCAGAGATAGCAAAGAAAGAAGCTGCATTTCTCATTCTAGCTGCTCAACCGGTAGTAGCCACCAAGACCCATATGTTAAAAAGACTACCCATCAGCTCAGTCCTGAACGTGAGCCATGGCTGATCGGCAGCGTCTCTCCCCACGGCGCGGATGAAGAAGCAGCCCATGTAGCCTGTACGTCTCTCTCATTCCTGGTCTGGTTGTTTTCTGAGGTCTCTTGCTCACTAAGTACTCGAGTGCCAAGTGCTGTGCCAGAATTGGAGGTGGAGAGGTGAACAAGACATCATCCTTACCCTCAAGAAGCCATTTAGCATGAGGAAGACCAAAACATAGTAAGCAGGAGGTTACGGTATGTCACAATAATTGCTATGAAAGAGATAGCCCCGGGGCATTATAGCAGCAAACTGGAGGGAATGTAATCCAGTTTTTCTGCAATCGAGGACTTCTAGGTAGAAGCAACAACGAAGCTGAAACCTGCAGAGTAACTTTGAAAGACCCAGGAGAAGCTGGAAGGGAGTTCTAAACAGAGGGAAAGGCATAGTCAAAGGCTCAGAGGCAGGGAAGAGCACAGCAGAGTCCAGGAAAACTTTCCTCACAAGCGAGGAGGAGAACGCCAGGCTGGAGGTGGTAACAGGTGAGTGGCAGGGTAGCACCCAGACCAGGCTAGGAGTTTAAGTCCTTAAATCTACTGAAGGGTTTTAAGTAGGCTGGGTGACCTGAGGAGTTCTGCAGGTTGGAAAAATTATTCAGTCACTGATGGATAATGGAGTGAAGCAAAAGGAAGACAGAGGACCAGGAGGGTCACTGCCCCTCAAAGTGTGGCCTGGGGGCCGAGGTCCATGAACCATTTGCTACTCATTCTTGAGATAAGAAATTTGCACCAGAAAGTAAATTGACCTTAACACGAAGCACACTGTTTAGTTCAGTTGATGGGGCATTTTTCCATTTTTTTTTTTAACATTTATTTTTGGGAGACAGAAAGAGACAGAGCACAAGCAGGGGAGGGGTAGAGAGAGCGGGAGACCCAGAATCCGAAGCAGGCTCCAGGCTCCCAGCTGTCAGCACAGAGCCTGATGCGGGCCTCGAACCCACGAACAGCGAGATCATGACCTGAGCCAAAGTCAGACACTTAACCAACTGAGCCACCCAGGCGCCCTTCAGTTGATGTTTTTTATAGCAAGACTTGTCAGATGATTTAAACTCCAGCCAGCCCCTTATCTCTGAGCAGCACTGAGTCCAGTGGCTGTGGCAATCCAGGTGGGAGACCTAGTTCAACAAAGAGTGGTCACAGTGGAGATGGAAATAAGTCGACAGACCTAAGGGAGATTCACAAGGCAAAACTGACAGGTCTTGATGACCGATTGGACTGGGGGAGAAAGGAGAAAGAAAGATGATGCCCAGGTCCCTGTTTCAGCAACTGAGTGAATGTCCTACTGATATCAGGCAAGGGTCCCTTCCTGCTCTTACATTCTGTGACCCAGCGACACTACTCAGTGACCAATCAATGTCCTGGAAATTCTCTTTAAACCTTAAAGTACTACAAAAGAGCAGAAACAAGACCACCCTCGGGGTGCCTGGGTGGCTTAGTCAATTGAGTGTCTGACTTTGGCTCAGGTCGTGATCTCGTGGTTCGTGAGTTCCAGCCCTGCATGGAGCTCGCTGCTGTCAGCGTAGAGGCTGCTTCGGATCCTCTGTCTCCCTCTCTCTCTGGCCCTCCCCAGCTCATGCCTGCTCTCTCTCACTCTCGCTCTCAAAAACAAATAAACACTAAAAAAAAGAGTAAGATCACCCTCTATCTGACACCAGCGGGAAAGGACACTGATGATTTCCCCACGTCACACACCTGAAAACAGGCTGAGCGTGCCTAAGAGGCTGCCTGTGTCCATCCACCCATGACGGGGCCAGGCTGACAATCCCCCCAAAGTTTCCACCCCTGGATCAACTAGTCTTGAGAAGAGGCTTAAGCTTTCGTGATCAGCATCGTGAAATCTTTCCTCCCGATAAAAGCTCATCCTAAGGAAGCCAGGGCTGAGGCCAATCCTAGGGAAAGAAACAGGATCCTCAGCGCTGCCCGCCACCGTGGCCTCCAGTGACCCCATTGCCTTTCATACCGACCACCATGATGTTGAAGTCGAAACCAGTCTTCATGGTCTTCTTGCGCATCTGCTCGATGATGGTGTCGATGCCAATGTAGCCCAGCAGGTTTGAGTTGATGCTAACGGGTTTCATGGGCACTGCCGGCTTAGGCCTGGGCTCCGGCACCAGCTCTGACATGGCTGCGTCCGTCCTGGCCTCCGGGAGCCCTGCAGAGCCAAGGTGGGAGAAGTGGGCTGGAGGCAAACAGAAGTCGCACAGAAGCTACGGTATTGTTCTGTTGATACAGAATTACAAAGAGTTGGGACTGGAAGGGACCTCAGGTGTCACCCAGTGTGGGCACCTCATTTCACGGAGAGAGCGAGGTCCAGGGGGAAAGGCCTTCCCTAAGACACAGAGCAAGTCAGATGCGAGACTGGGATCAGTGCCCAGCCTCTCCAGCCGCTGGGGCACTTTCTTGTGCACTCGCTGCTCCAAAGCATGTCTGTGTGTCCAGTCCCAGGCTTCTCCACCTTGGTCCTGTTGACATTTGGGGCTGGATAATTATTGCGGAGGGCTGTCCCGTGCACTGTAGGGTGTTTGGTGGCATCCCTGACGTCAGGTGTGACAACCAAAAATATCCCTAGACAGTGCCAAACGTCTCCCGGGGGTAGCATAACCCTAGTGGCGAACCACCAGTCTAGAAGATATTTGGGGTTATTCGGACCTGACTCATGCCTCCTCAGATAAAGTGCTAAGACCTTTTAGGATACTGAACCTAACATCTATTAACTGTCCCTGACCTCAGTGGCTCTGTCTTTTAGAAGCAAATAGGGTTACCCCCTCACACCGCAGGAGTACCACCCCTGCCCCCAGCTTCCGTGTCCCCTCTGTTCCATGAGCACCACCGCAAAGTAGGGGTGTCTGTGCCCTGAGGGGTCCCAGACATCATCCTAGCCATAGTTTTAAATCTGTGGAAGGAATAAGTCTCCCCTTTCAACCAGTGGGAAGAGGATGAGACGCAGCCAGATTGGAGCAGTCACTTGCCTAAGATGACGTAGTGTGTTCATGGGATGGTGGGTAGCAAAGAAAGAGGAGGCTGAGGACACAGCCCTTCTCTAGGAGGGAAAGGCCAACATCCCTCCGGGTCTGGCAGATCACAGGTATGTTCACACACAAGAGAAATCTGTGTGTTTCCTTGCAGGACCAATGTCTACCAGGGTAGGCTTCAGTATCGAGCAACTCCATTTTCCCATCCATAAAATGGGTACGTGTGGTACAGCGGAACGAGCCTGGCCCTGCTACTTGCCAGACGTGTGGACTTGGGCAAATCATCCCCTCCCACACCCCCACTGCCCCCGTGAGCCTGCTTCCCCATCTGGAAACTGGACAGGATCATGATTAAGGCTGTGGTGAGCATCGCATGAACCATGATGCCTAGAAGCCCCCAGCACAGTGCCTCACACTCACTCCCAGACCCTCTTGCCCCCTGCCCCTTTCAAGTTCAGCAGCTTGTCAGCAGGGCAAAATGAAGTGGGGCGTGTGAAAGCAATGCTAATTACACAGCATAGTTATTGGACTCCACGCTCCCTTAAGGACCTCTTCCAGCTTTGCCCTTCTGGAATCCTGTGGTTCCTGCAGATTTCTCAGGCTCACAGGGAGAACCGACGGAGCAGCAGATGGGCAAGAGGGGGGTGGGGGGACAGGAGTGCCTCCCTCCCCCACCCCCAGACTCAGCCGGGAGTCTGTTCTCGTACCCCCACCACCTGGCCCTTCCACCAGCCCTGGCAAGACTCTCCCTCCCAATGGGAAACTGTTCTTTCCTCGTCACTCCCGGGCGCAGCCAAATCTGACAAAGCCTGGGGACCTCCCCAGGGCCTGGCGTGGCTCCCTCCTACCTCCTGGGAAGCTGTTGCCAGCCAGGCGGCTCCAGGCAGCAGCCAGATTGGTTCAGCCCTGCAGCAGCTGACTCTCACAGCCTGGCCTGCTCCTCCACTCGCTGCACGTGGCTCCCAGGCCCCCACTCCGCACACCTGCACTGGAGGCCATGCCCCACTTTCCCTGCCCAGCTGCTCCCACGGCTGGCCCAGGCCCCTTCCCTCATGCCTCTACAGCTAAGCCCATTCGGTCTCACAACCTATGTTCTGAGACAGATCCATCCGGGGGCGGCTGGGGGTGCGGGTGGGTCTGTTCTACCAACTTGGAAAGTGAGTCTTGTATTTCTTCAAGGGGGATTTTGTTAGTATCCTTGTAAAGTGTGTGCCCTTAACTATGGCCTGCTCTGCTCTGGCCCGTCCATGGCAGCATTCGAAAAGAGCATTCCCAAAAGACAGACCCTGGTGCCAAGAAGGGGCCGCCTACCAGATTCCCGGGCAACTTCTAGGACCACCAAGCACCTACTAGCCCCCGTGGGCACACCGTATAGAGCACCTGATGGCATGTTACCTCTCTCAACCACATGCCAATCACATGCCAGCCACATGCTAACAACAACGCATCTTCCACGAGTACCGCAAACGTGTGGCGGGTCACTATGTCACGACCTTTGCTGGACGACCCTTCCCCACCCCAGCCTGTGGCCGACTCCTACTCCGTCTTCACCATTGTGCTCAAGGGCTACCTCTGGGACAACCTCTGCTTTCCTCCCTGAAATGGGCGCCCCTGTTCAGTGCTTCCTTGTCCCCCCTGAATACCCTGTATTCGTCACGTTCATTCTTTCCCTCCATCCCTTCCAGGACATTTCATATGCTGCCAAATGGGAGCCTACTCCAGCCAACCCGAGACTTAATACCAAAGAGAATTTTGGACCCCAAACAAGGACCTTGCCCCTGAGGGTCCATCGTCTGCTGAGGGTGCCCGACAGCTCCCAGGAACAGGACAAACACTGCTCTGGAGTTGAATTCTATAGCTCCATCCTCTGCGTGGACAGCTCCCTTGGTCCCACCATGCCAACCCCAGATGGGCAGCTGGCCCAGGCTTGACTCCCACCTGGATGACCCCTGTAGCTCAGTTGTCTCCTCAGGAAAATGGGCATAGTACCTACCTTGCTGGGTTGCTGTGAGCGTTATAAAAAGCATGGACATAAATTACCTGGCACTGAACGTAGGTTAGTTCCCACCCTTCTTCAGGGAAGAGGCCATGTCCCACTGATCTCTGTGCCTCATTGAAACTAGCATAACACAGGCACTCAGCAATGAATGAATGAATGAATGCCTCACAGGGAGACACCTGTCATTTCAGAACCATCACCTTTCTTCTCCCTCACATGCTGTTCCCTTCGAAGAGCAGCTGACCCCCCAGCCAGCAAATGGCTCCTGTGTCGGCCACAGTCAAAGGGGTAGACTCTGTTAAGAGAGACCCTCTCCCTCCCCTGCAACAAGGATGGGGGGAGGGGTTCCCCAAAGGTGGGAAGAGCTCAGGATGAAGGTGACAGGACATAGTTCAAGTGCCATCCTGCCTAGATGGTCCCTGGGTTCCTCCTAAGCTCCCAGCTCTCCGGGGGTTTCTGGAGAGGAAGAGGAGCTGTCAGCACCCCCCACCCTCCGAACCCCCTCCAGGAGCCACCTGCCCCATCGATGCTCTGGGAGAGGCATTGTCCACCTGACTCAGCTTTGAGTCCCCCACAGAAACAGCACCCCCCTCCCCAATGCCAAGCAAGGACCCTGGTGCTTTCTTTTACAGACAAACAAATGGCTTTGTCTTTGTCTGGCCTGGGGACCCCACCCCTCTGTTGGGAAGGTGGCAGCAGGGGGAGGGGATCTTTCCAGAACAGCACCTGCCTGGGGGGCGACGGGGTTGAAGGGTCTCTCCCTCCCTTCCTGAACTGGAATCTTCCCCTGTTCCCAGCCCTAGCAGCCTTCAAGACCCCACCCGCACTGGCAGAGGCAATTCCAGACCGCCCCAGCTCCAGCCCCGCTCCCAGAAAACGAATCACAGAAGATATCTTAGTCCTTTCCCATTCACAGTTGCAAAGGGCCCTGGGACACCCCCTTCCCCCATTCCCAGGCCTCTGGAGGCCAATGAGTTCCCTTGGAGACCACCAGCTGTCTCAGTGCCTCTGCCTGTCTCAGTGTGCGCCTGTGTGTGGGGGAAGGGTCTCTGTGTCAGAGTACGGGTCTCCCATCTGGCTGTAGGTGGCCCTGATAACCTGTGCGTGGTGTGCGTGTCTTGGTGTGCTCTAGCGTGGGGCTTTCTGTGTGCGTCTGGGTCCCCGCTTGTGTGTCCGTGGATCTCTGCATCTCCCCGCGATCCCGTGTGTGCATTTCCTCGGGCACGTATATCTCGGGGTGTGTGCCACCGTGTGTGCGTGTGTCCGTGCATATGTCACCGTGCGTGGGCTCCTCGGCGCATCAACCCTCCCTCTGGCAGCACCTCCAGCCGGGCTTTGCGGGGCCGCAGCCTCCTCCCAGCGGGCGCCGGTGGCCCGGCCGGCCGCCCTACCTTTGGACATGAATCCTCCTTTGTCTCTGTTCCTCCCGGGAGATGCTCAGGGCGCGGGGCTGCAAGGCTGAGCGGGGCGCGGGCTCCTCCTGGGCAGAGCGGCCCCCGCAGCCGGGCCTCGCCCCTCCGCGCTCTCCGCCCACCCGCCCGGCCCGCGGCCCGGCCGCGCCGTCCCTGCGCCCCGCGCCGCCGCGCCCGCCCC
>NC_064809.1:131593072-131632941 GCF_023721935.1 Panthera uncia | reverse complement strand
GGGTGGCGCGCGGGTCGCTATGCCTGCAACTCGGGATGCCTGGCCGGGGGAGGTGCCCGCATCCCAGTCCCGAGCCCCGCCCGCCCCGCCCCATCCCGCTCCCGGCCTCTTACCCTCCGGGCTGGGGCGGGGCGGGGGGCGCCGGGGACCGGTGGCTGCGGCGAGCGGGCGATGCGCGCGCGAGTCACGCGGTCAGTGGGGATGCTGCGCGGGCTCAGCGCGCTTCTGCCCAGGCGCGGGCGCCTGCGGAGCCCTGAGTCAGGGGCCCGGGTTCCAGGCCCGGCTTGGGGATGGTGAGCCCTGTGACCTTGAACTGGGCAGGAACTTTCCTGAGCCTCCATTTATCCATCAGGAAAAAAAAGGTCATGCATTCAGTCACCATTAATGGACAGTGCAGTGCCAGGCCCTGGGGGCCACAGGGACGAAGATGACCATTCTAGTTCCAGCGGGGGAGACAGGAAAGCTGGACTGTCCTAATGGAGAGGGCAGGGGGTACGCATAGGGTACTCCGGTGGGCATCGCGGGGAGAGAGGGATTTTGGAAGAGCTCATGGGGAAGCTGGGGGCCAAGACAGGAAGGCAAATAAATGCTGGTGGGAGGGAAGGGAAGGGCACTCTGTGGATAGGGGCAGCAGACGTGAGCAGACCCAGAGGGGTAAGCAGCATGGTGCCGTGGACGCCGCCGCTCCTGATGCAGCCAAAACAGAGAACATTCCAGGTGGAAATATAGAGCTAGAGGCTGGAGAAGTCCGAAGTCTTGGAAGCCAGGCTAAGGAGCTGGACTTTTGAGGGAAGCCAATGAAAGTGCTGCCATCGAATATGTGAGTCCCTATGGCAGTTGCATGGAGGACTGAGAGCCCTGGGGGAGGTGGGGGAGCAGGTGGGAGCTGTGGCATCACAGGGGCAGAGGGTTGGAGCGGAGGGGGTAGACAGCCAAGTACCGGGGAGGTAGATCAACAAACTTGGAAATAGACTGATTGGGTGAAGGAGAGCAAAAGATAATGAAGAGGAAGAAACCCAGGCTTCTAGGGTGCCGGTGCTTGTAGCTGAGAGAGTGGTATCAGGGAGCAGGGTCCGTTCAGGAAGAAATGGGCCGTCAGGGTTGAGGGGCCCCACTGGAAGACCAGGGCCTGGGAGAGCTGCCCCAGACTGAATGTATGGGGCAAGATGAGGAGGGTCTGGCTTCCCAGAGACCCAGTTAAGGCACTGACGGATGGGATGCTTTCCAAGCTCCAGAATCTGAGCCTGTGCAATGTTGGGAATGTTGGGATGGCCCAAAGAAGAATTCCAAGATCTGGGTTCCCACTAGCTTATTGCCACCAACCAGCTGCATGACTTTGGGCGTGTCACATCCTCTCTGAGACCAAATGATCGTCTAGCCCTTGTGTTGGCCTACTTAAAGCTCTGTGCAGGACTTGCATACGTACAAGTCTCCAGCTTACCTTTTGGACTAAAGGGCTAGGGGTAAGGGATCAAGGAAGAGCATGCCGGGTGAGGCACCTTTCGAGCAACAGATAGCTTCTTGGAAGGCTGAATGTGCATGAGTTAGAAGGTCTCAGGTGAGGTCACTGCTCACATTGAGAGGAGCACTGTAGTGATGGCTTTTGGACAAATCACCACTTCCTGACGTGCTGGTCTGTATTTTCCTGCAGGTGGTTTGCTTTTAAAGCTGGACTCAGCTACAGATCACCTGACTCCTCCAGCTCTTCAGGGAACAAAGAAACAACCATGGAAGATACCAAAGGAAGGACCCCGCGTAATTCCTCCTCCACAAGTTACCCCTGTACACTTTTCCTTCTGGTGACTTCGCTCTACCTCACCTCTGATTGGCAGGTTGGGACCCAGCTCAGAGTGCATCCCCTGTGTTCTGCCCGTCAATCTCATTCCCCTTGCCCCCAGCACATTCGTCTCTGACCTTAGTTCCACCTCCCTTTCCTGACGTGTCCACCTCTTGGCCAATAGATCCTGACCCCCTACGGCAGCCCACCGCATCCCCAGCCAAGCTCTTTGCATTACCTTTGGTTTCTCTGGCTAGGTCCAGCATGATGGGCTCTGTGGTCCCATCGGTCACAGCATCCGCAGTAGCACGGTCCGGGGCTGGGTCTGTGCTTCTGCTTGGCATCAGTGGGTAGGTGGCTGATGTGGTCAGGTTAATGACTCTGTCCAGTGTGGTCTCCCCCGTGGCTGTGCCCAGCTTGCTTGTGTCCAAAGCAAAAGAATCTGTAGTTATGTCTAGCTTGGCTGTGTTCGCTCTGGCCAAAGCCATGGCTGTGTCTGTCCTGGTGGTGCCCAGCTTGACTGCACCTGGTACCACCAAATCCATGGCTGCACCCCCTGTGGTTGTATCTGACTTGGCTGTGCCTGCTGTAGCTATGGCTTTGCCCAGCTTCTCTGGGTCTGGGGTTACCAAATCCATGACCGTGCCCAACTTGGTTGTGCCTTCTGTAGCAAAGTCCGCGGCTGTGCCCAGCTTGGTATCCAGAGCAGGGAACTCTGTGCCTGTATCCACTGTGGATGTGCTTGGTGCGGCCAGATTGATAGTCAAACTAGGCTTGTTGGTGACCATTGTAGTGACATGTCTGACTATGCCTGGCCTGGTTGTGTCCAGAGGAGCCAAATCCATGGCTGTCGCAGGACCCGTGGTGGAGGTGGCCCTTTGGAGATGCAGCTGGGGTCTCGGGATACCCCTGGACCGGGGCTTGCCTCTTCCTGGAGAAGTTCTGGTAGTCACGTGGGCAGCCACTGGGAGAGGGTGTTTCTGACCCACTGAGCCTGGCCCTGCAGGGCCTGGTGATTTCTGGGCTAACCGGGATTGAAATGGCAGGGCCAGGTAGGAACTCACCAGGGGCTTCTCCACTATGGGCATCCTGCTGGGCTTGGCCAATCCTGGGTTCCCTGGGCCCTCAGAGTGGACTCTGCCCCCTGGCACTAGGGAGACAGATCGTGAGGCTGGGGTGGGCAGCCTCCCTCCTCCATGGGTGGCAGCCTCCCTGCCCGGGGCGGGCAGCTCTTCCCAGTGAGAAGGCAGGGGGCCCAAGGGCCATGCCTGGCTGTTCTGACGGAGTGTTAAGGAGGTGGAGCGGAGTTTCCGGGGCTTGGTCTCCGGTGAGGACACACTCCAGGCTCCGGCTCCCGGGCCCGGTCGGCTGGAAGCCTGTGGGATGTGGCTTTGAGGGAAAGCGTCCAGATGGATCGTTTTCCTGAGGACGGGGATGAGGGGTGACACCCCTCCAGGGAGCTTTGAGGAGCGGGCAGGGCGCCCCAGCAGGTGGCTGCGGGAGAGGGAGTCTCCAGGGCTGGGGGCTCCATGCTGCTGCATCTCAAAGCTGTGATCCATACAGGTCTTCCCCCGAGGCAACCAACAGAGAGAAGAGGCCAAGCAGGGGTGAGGTGCTCAGCTTGCATTTCTTGGACTCCTAGTTAATAAAGAGCATGAAAACTTCTTTGCTAAGTAGCAGGCTAAGTTTTAGTTGCCGGCGTTTGCCAGGGTCTTAGGAAACAAGACGCTATTTCATAATGTAAAATATTTAAGTTAGGCGAAATGTTATAGAGTAATTGTTCGTTAAAGCACGATTACCGTTTTAATATTATCTAGCCACTAAGGTATGAAATAGTTTCGAAAATTGTTCGGTTTGTAATTGAAAAAAAATGGGCAAATATATATGTATATATATAAAGCGTAACTCTAAATAGAATTTTTAAACAATGAGAAAACAGAAATATATTACAAGAAGTACATTTACAAGAAAACTTGTGGGGTGCCTGGGTGGCTCAGTCGGTTAAGTGTCCGACTTCGGCTCAGGGCATGATCTCACGGTTCGTGAGTTCGAGCGCTGCGTCAGGCTCTGTGCTCACAGCTCAGAATCTGGAGCCTGTTTCAGATTCTGTGTCTCCCTCTCTCTCTGCCCCTCCCCTGCTCACACTCTTGTCCCTCTCTCAAAAGTAAACATTAAAAGAAAGAAAGAAAACTTGTACTATATCAAGCTATAAAAATTATGGGATCCTCAGTGGCTTGGGTTTTATACGAATTATCAAAAATACAGATATCTAAAGGTTAAAAAAAAAAAAAAGCACTACCAGTCTTGGGGCCTTGGTCTGAAGGGGCCTTGTTCAGGGACCCTGCAGGAAGGCAGTGGTTATTGGGAGCCTGTCTACCTGTCTTTTTCAGGAGGGGCCAGAGTGCTCTGGGTTCCCACCCATGGCAGCCAAAATAGGAGTCCAGGCATCCAGGTAGGAGGCCGAGGGATGACCCATTTGGCTTGGAAATGGAGTCTGCCTCTGGGGCTTCCGCCCAGAACCAGGAAAAAGCCCCTGGCTACTGGAGCCAGAATTTGCTGGAGCTGCAGAGGAGCCTGGTGAAGGTGAGGCTGGGGAGGTGAAGAGGCAAGTGCTCGCGGGAGGAGGCTTGTCCAGTAAACAGGCCACAGTCCCTGGCCCGGGGAGAAACCTACCATCCCCAGCGGTGCCAGGCAGTGAAGCAGGCAGGACTAAGCTGGAGGTGAGCTTTGGACCAAGCATTAGCTCCGTGTTGGGCCTCAGAGGAGGAAGGTTGGACCAAGGGGTTGTTCACACCAAAGACCCAAAGGTGAGGGTGTGGCATCTTCCTGAAAATCCACGGTGGGAGTCCTAGGCTGTAGGGGGTGGGACGGTGGTGCAGGGAATAGAAACCACGGGTGCAGTGAAGACCAAGCCAGGCCACAAGGATGCTCAGCCCTGGAAGATGACCTCGTCAGATCTGCTGGTGGGAACAGTCACTCCCATGCAGTATGACAGAGGGATCAGAGGGGAACGGAAGTGGAGGCCAGGAGAATGGCAGGGACACTGCTGAAACTCTGCGTCTGGGGGTGGGGCTGGAGAAGGCTGCCCAGCCCAGGGATGGAAGTGACAAACCACCTGGAGGTGGGGAGAGGTGGAGGTCAAGGACCGTGGCAGGTAGTCTGTGTGGACGAGCCATTCCCCAAGGTGGGCTCCAAGGCCCCCAGATGGCCAGCCTGTACACACCCTGGGCTCCATCCAACTTACCTGTTGTAACAAAGTTGTTTCTATTGCTTTCTTTTTTTTATGTTTTATTTCTTTTTGAGAGCAAGAGAGACAGAGCACGAGCGGGGGCAGGGGCAGAGAGAGAGGGAGACACAGAATCTGAAACAGGCTCCGGGCTCTGAGCGGCCAGCACAGAGCCCAACGCGGGGTTTGAACTCACAGCCCTCCAGATCATGACCTGAGCCGAAGTCAAACGCTTAACCGCTTAACCGCTTAACCGGCTGAGCCACCCAGGCTCCCCTCTCTTGCTTTCAACACAGCAGGCGGGGCAGGCCGGTGCTGGCAGGAGGAGTTCTCAGGAGAGCGCACTGACCCTAACGCCAGGTCCCTAAAGTCTGCAGCAAGGGATCTTCTCATCCCTCACAGTGACACTCCAGCCCCTCTCCAGCCACATATTTGTACCCAAGACTGTGTCAGCCTCCGTCACTCCCCACTGAGCACGTCCCTCAGGCCTGCTCTCCTTCCCTTGTTCACAACCACACATACCTGGACACACGCACGTATACCCTGCACTGAACCCCAAACGTCTACCCTCAGTGTGCACGCCCACACAGAGACAGCAGGCCTGGGGATCGGATTTCTGAGGTCCATTTAGTCCAGTGTCACCAGATCCCCACCCCTCGCTGAGTCTACACTCCTGTCATCTATCCCTTGGTCCTATGCCACCCACTCCCCCAAACACGCACACATAAATACCCACCTACCTTGATCAGAGGACAAGAAAAGTCCAGTGCTCCTCAGTCTGGGAAGCTGAGGCTGGTACAAGCCTCTCACCTCCCCTGTGCCCAGACTCTGGCCAGTGTGACCAGCTCAGGGGCCTCTTCCCTCTGGCCCCCTCATGGGCCTCCACTCAGCGCCCAGGCCATAGTCCCCAGGCCTAGGGCCCAGCTCTCTCCTGACCTGTCCCACCAGCTACGTCCCCAGCGGAGCTGGCTCTGGGGCAGGGAGGGGCTGGTTTCTCAGCAGTGGGCGTCAGTGAATGGCTGCTCTGAGCCTCTGGAATCCTGAAGGGCCATGGGAGGCTCCTAATGGCCAGGCTGGGCTGCCCTGGACTCAAGGCCACCTGCAGGGGGGTGGGAGGGTGGGGGTGGGGTGGGGAGGGTGGTGGGATGGTGCCCCGCTGCCTGGCCTCCCCAAACCAATAGTAATGATGATGATGGTGCTAATAATGCTGCCATTTACTGAACACTTACTATACTCCAAACACTGTGCCAGGGCTGGGCAGGAGCTCACAGTCTGCTTAGGAAGATGGGGACGTAGACAGGTCCTTACGGTAACACCGCAGAGATGGTGGATGACATCTTTCCAGCACTCACCCTGAGCCAGGAAGTAGGCTAAGCATTCTCCTGGCATCTCCTGTAATCTCCGCCTCGTCACCTGCTTTTTGCTGATGAGCGCACCACAGCCCACACAATGCTGTGAGGTCAGGTCGATTTTCCTGTGTATTGCTCTCCGTAGTGAGTGAGCTTCTGGAGCCGTGCTGGCCAATAGAACATTCTGTGACAATGGAAATGTTCTATATCTGCGCTGTCCAGTGTGACAGCCACTAGCCACTGGTGGCTATTGAGCACTTAAAATGTGGCCACAGTGACCGAGGAACTGAATTGTTTATTTTATTTCATTTTAATTTGTGTTGTCATATTGGACAGTTCTGAGGAGCCTGAATTTTCTTTTCTCTGGGTCCTAGGGCCTGGCAAGAGTCAGCCTCCTACGTGTCTGTAGAATGAGTGAATGAGTGAATGAATGAATGAGTGAATGAATGAGTGAGTGAATGAATGAGTGAATGAATGAATGAGTGAATGAATGAATGAGTGAATGGTGAATATGTGGACCTGTGACCTTCCCCTGTTCATCCGTTCTCTCGCTTTCGGCCCTTCTTTTCACACTTGGTTGTTCTCTGGTTACCAGGGCAACACCTGCTGGAGTCCAGTGGATGGGGGAGGGAAGCTGTCTGGAGTTCCTGCCCCGTCCCTTCTTGCTTTGAGGCCTGGGGACCAGCCGAACTTGAGGAAGAACGGAGGTGTTTGGGGAGGGGACAGCGCAGTTCTGCATGGACCGATTGGGCAGGGGGGAGACTTTACTGGTCACCCCCAGTGGATTGCGTTATCTCTGAGATGAAGAAACCCTGAGAAGAAGTCAGGAGTCCTGGATTCTCTCCCCACTTTGGCAAATGAGTCATTATACAGCTGCCATCAGGTCACTTGCCTTTCTGGGCCTCAGTTGCCTTTGTAAATAGGTCCCAGGTGCCTGCATGTGATCTCTTCTAGCTTAAATATCTAGAATTCCTCCCTCCGGCTACCTGCCAGGCTGTTAGGGCCTTGAGAGCCAGAAGCGAATCTGGTTCATGTCTGTATTCCCCCCCTGCCCATCGGCCCTGTTCTGTCCTCCAGGGTTGAGGGGGCCAGGAGGACACTGCCTGCCCAGTAATGACAAGCTGCCCTCTAGTGGCCCAACGAGGCAATGACCTCACATCTGTACTGCTGTTCTTTCCCACCAAAGGAAAGATCCACAAACCTGGCAGTAACCTCAGAGGACAGACTTTCACCCAAGCAAAAAACAAAAACAAAAACAAAAAACCATTGTGGTGGCCTCCCAGACAAGCGGCACAGGCTTTAGAGTATCCAACTCGGGTTTGCTATAGCTGTGTGATTTTGAACAGGTCACAAGCTCTCTGAGCTCTTCATCTGTAGAAATGGGGATTATTATCAGTCAGCATGGGTTAAATTATACTGCAATAACAAGCAATTCCAAAATCCCAATGGCTTATAAAAACAAAGATTTACTTCTCATTCATTTCTCACGTCCACACTGGTTTGCATCCGTGGAGGCTCTGCTCTGAGTCATCTTGACTTTGGGACCCAGGCTGATGGAGCAGCCCTGTGCTGGAGCCTTTCTCCTCATCGTGGGAGAGGGGAGAAGGGAGTGGAGAGCTGTGCACTTGCTATGAAATGCTTTGGCCTGAGGGCGCCTGGCTGGCTCAGTCCGGAGAGTGTGCCGCTCTTGATCTCGGGGTTGTGAGTTCAAAATCCACGTTCGTTGTAGAGAGAACTTAAATAAATTTAAAAAGAAAGAAAGAGAGAGAGAGAGAGAGAGAGAGAGAAAGAAAAAAAGGGAAAGATAGAAAAAGGAAGAAAGAAAGAAAAAGGAAGGAAGGAAGGGAAGAAGAGAAATGCTTTGGCCTGGACTCACATCTGATCACAACTCACTGGCGAGAATTAGTCGCATGGCCCCACCCACCACAAGGAGGTAGAGAGGTTAACCCTACTATACATGAGAGTTGAAGAGCCAGAAATATTTGATGAACGGGACTGATGACCCACTTGCATGGTTGTGGGATACAGTGAGAAGTGCAATGAAATCAATCCACGTTAGCCATTGAAACTGTTACCTTGTAATTCTGTTTTCCTTTTGTATTTACCCTTATGATTTCCTGTGACGTCCACATCAATTCCACCTGCTTACAGCTGCAGGGAAATGGACTTGCGGAGATTCACACAATGAACCAGTGGCTGGAAGGAAGGAAAGAAGGAAGGGAGGAAGAGAAATGGAAGGAAGAGAAATGGAATGGAAGAAATGGAAGGAAGGAACCAGTGGCTGGAAGGAAGGGAGGAAGAGCCCCTCCTACTATATGGGGAGGAAGAAATGGGGCTTTGCCCACCTAACGTTCTCTGTGAGTGTGTTGACTGACAGTGTGATGATCTTTTGAGGAAGCCTGAAGCCTCTGCCCTCCTCCCAAAGCTGGTCTCTGGCCTTTCCAAGCCCTTCCCGCCCCGCCAGAGTGGAGAGCCGAGGGCGTGGAACAATGAGAAGCCTGTCCCACCCTCCAGGACCGGAGTCCGAACATTGCAACCATTCCTACGCAGGGACCCTGCACATTCCTGCCTCTTGTCCTCCTGTTCTGGGCTTGGCCCAGACACACCCACCATATCCTGACAGCTCCCAGATGGTGGGAAAGGAAAGCTCTCAGGACTCTGCAAAATCCCCCCAAACATTTAAAAACCTGCACAACAGTTGTTTCCCCCCCCCCCCTGGCCCCCAGGAAGGCTCTGAGCCATTCTAAAATCTTAGCATCTAAGCAGATGGGTAGCCCCTGGCAGGACTTCCAGAGACCAGCCCATTCATTCAAAAAGCATGCTTTCATGGAGGCCCTGCCCAGTGCCAGGCAGGGTGTGGTCTGAGATGAAGAGGCACCATTGCTGCTCTCTACAGACGTACGAACAAAATCACACTACGAGATTAGGGCTGTAATGGGGAAAGCTACTCGTGGGGTCAGGGAAGTCTTCCTGGAGGAGGCAAGCAATTGGAGAGTCATCAGGTTCTCTCCTCGGATCTAAACCTTACTTGAAAAACCACCTTCTGCTCATTCAGTCTCCCCTCCCACCACTTACTGACTTACTCACTGACATTCTGTGCTTCAAACACATGATACCACTCACAGGTGTTTTTTGTTTTGTTTTGTTTTTCATGTTTATTCATTTTTGAGAGACAGAACATGCACGAGCAGAGGGAGGGGCAGAGAGAGAGAGAGAGAGAGAGAGAGAGAGAGAGAGAATTCCAAGCAGGCTCCCGATGTCAGTGTAGAGCCTGATGCAGGGTTCGATCCCACGAACCTAAGCTGAAATCAAGAGTTGGACGCTTAACCGACTGAGCCACCTAGGCACCCCACCACTCACAGTTTCTAGCGAGGATGGGGTTCTTTCAAGCCGTTATGGGTCTGCACTTGCTGACTCCTTTTCCCCTTAGGGAAAACTCTTATTCAGCCTTCAAAACCCAGCTGAGTGGTTATATCCTCCAGGAAGCTTTCCTTGACAAACCCCATCCACGAGAGTAGGCATGTCTTCAGTTGTCTTCAGTTTCTCGTACATACTTCTCTTGCTGCAATCACACTTTTGTAATTCGTTTACACATCTGTCCTCCCCTCCAGTTTGTGAGCTCCTTTAATACAGAGACTTCTTCTTCTTTGTCATTGTATTCTTGGTGCCAGGCCTAGTGCTGGGGTAGAGCAGGTATGTGACATGCCTCTGTAGGGCCTTAACATTTGCCACAACCAGTGGGGCAGGCGAAGCAGGGATAAGGAAATAACTGGCAGGTTCTTTTTCTTTTTTTTTTTTTTTTAATTTTTTTAACATTTATTTATTTTTGAGACAGAGAGAGAGAGCATGAACAGGGCGGGGTCAGAGAAAGAGGGAGACACAGAATCTGAAACAGGCTCCGGGCTCCGAGCTGTCAGCACAGAGCCCGACGCGGGGCTCGAACCCACGGACCGCGAGATCATGACCTGAGCCGAAGTCGGACGCTTAACCGACTGAGCCACCCAGGCGCCCCGCAGGTTATTTTTCCATGGAGAACCTGCCATGAGCTGAGCACAATGCCAGGCACTGGCAGCGGACATTTATCTGGGCTTTAATCACCTGTGGTTCTCAGTGCCTGGCACACAGAAATGCTCGGTGAATTCACGTGTGTGTCTGAGAGCCAAGGAAGCTTGCCCAAGGACGTGCAATGTAAATGAGCAGTTTTATAGGATTTAGTATTGTCAGGTCCTGACCTCAAGGTGCTCCCAGTGCAGTCCTCTAGCATGCCCTGGCAGATGAAAAAATCTGTCTTCGCGCACTGGCCTCTTTCTGTAGGCTCTGCTATCTGGGTCAACCCTCCCCCTTGTAAAAAATGCTGAGAATGGGGGCGCCTGGGTGGCTCAGTCGGTTAAGCGGTCGACTTCGGCTCGGGTCATGATCTCGTGGTTTGTGAGTTCGAGCCCCGCGTCGGGCTCTGTGCTGACAGCTCAGAGCCTGGAGCCTGCTTCCGATTCTGTGTCTCCCTCTCTCTCTGCCCCTCCCCCGTTCATGCTCTGTCTCTCTCTGTCTAAAAAATAAATAAAAAACGTTGAAAAAAAAAATTAAAAAAAAATAAAAAAAATAAATAAATAAACATTTTTTAAAAAATGCTGACAATGCAGTTTGTTGTGTCAACAACCCATATGAGACATTTTTTTTTAGTATCTAGAACCAGAAATTTGTCTTTCATGAAGATTCAGTCTCTCCCTTCTGTCACATAAAAAGAATAAAATGACCTCTTTGTGTTTCTTCTTTCCCTCTGGCTGCCAGGAAGCTCAGAGATAAGTAATAGTATGACAGCAGGGGTCAGAGTTGGAACGCTTCCTTCTCACCCCCATGTATGTGTGGCTTCTTTAACAGAAATCTTCTTGTGTTCTTTATGAGAAGAGCAGGTGTAAACAAACATTTATGTAAGAAGCCCTGGGAACCGGGAAAGGGCCCAGGTTTAAGAGCAGAAGACCCTCTCTGAGCCTCAGCCTTCTCCTCAGCAGCCCTTGTACAGAGGCAGACATCCTATGAGAAGGATTGGCCACTGCCCAAGCCTCACGTGGGGTCACAGTCAACGTCCTCCCTGCCGAGGTTATGAGTTTATAACCTTGAACACATTCACTCTTCTGACCCAGTGTGGCCAGAAGTTTTATTATTTATTTTTTTAAGTCTTTTTTTTTTTTCAAGTTCATTTATTTATTTTGAGAGAGACAGAGACAGTGCAAGTGGGCTGGGCGGGCAGAGAGAGAGGGAGACAGAGAATCCCAAGCAGGCTCCGTGCTGCCAGCGCAGAGCCCAACGCAGGGCTCAAACCCACGAAAACACGAGATCATGACCTGAGCCGAAACCAAGAATCGGATGCTTAACTGACTGAGCCACGCAGGTGCCCCCGAAGTTTTATTTTTGAAGAGGAGTCAGAAAAAGAGATTTTTCACGTGAAATCTCCTGACATAAATGTTGCCAATTGATTTTCTTCCTTTTTTTTTTTTCTCCAAAACACTGTGTTGGGTAACACAACAATCTGGCTGTAGGCCGGGTCTAGCCTGAGGTCCTCCCAGGCCCAGCCAGTCCAGCCCAATCCACGTCCAACAGAGCCTTTTTGGTGTGTTTGGACTGGGGGTCAGGGGACAATTTACATGATTTCTGCTGAACTCTCCCCTCTGCCAACACCCAAGAGAACTGCCTTGTCCTGAGATGACCCCAGCCTGGGGCCATGTTGGTCCAGGTGGGCCCTGACCCAAGCTGGGCCATACACAGGACACTGCCCCAGCCTTGGATGACTGGTTTAAAATAGGCGTCTGACCTAGAATGAGCCAGTGAATCCCTCCCGTGAGATACTTGGGCTTGAGGCCAGAGAGAGGGACAGATAACTGACACCGATGGCTGGAGCAGGTAAGATATCAAACTTGGACAGCAGGTGGCCATGATCAGGGGGTCAGGTGGTGACTCGTGAAATAGGTGTGCAGAAGCAAGAATAAAAAATGGTGTGAGAAATGGGGCGTCTGGGTGGCTCAGTTGGTTAAGCGTCCCACTCCTGATTTCACCTCAGGTCATGATCTCACAGTTCATAAGTTCGAGCCGGCATTGGGCTCTGTGTGGACAGTGCAGAGCCTGGTTGGGATTCTCTCTCTCTCCCTCTCTCTGCCCCTCCCCTGCTCATGCTCTCTCTGTTTCTCTCAAAATAAATAAAGTTAAAAAAATTTTTTTTAATTTTTTTTTTAACGTTTATTTATTTTTGAGACAGAGAGAGACAGAGCATGAACAGGGGAGGGGCAGAGAGAGGGGGAGACACAGAATTGGAAGCAGGCTCCAGGCTCTGAGCCATCAGCCCAGAGCCCGACGTGGGGCTCGAACTCACAGACCGCAAGATTGTGACCTGAGCTGAAGTCGGACTCCCAACCGACTGAGCCACCCAGGCGCCCCCCAAAAAATTTTTTTCTTAATGGTGTGAATCTGAGTGCCTAGTTCTCGTTGTCCTGACGTCTGCTACTTTCCTGTCCTGCAGGGTCTGAACACCCCAGTGTCCTCATGGAAACTTCCCCTTCTTACCCAAGCCAGTGGAGTTGGGATCTATGATGTTTCTTGCACTCATGCACAGGGCATGTGCTTGGGCCCTTTCTGGTCCTGCCTCTGACCAGGGCTGGGAGACAGTTTTCTGATAAATAAGTAGCACTGAGCTTCTAGCCCTGGTGCCCCGGCTCTCAGCCCCAGGCCTCACACCTCTGCTCACTTAGCTCGTGAAATCCAGAGCCTCAGAAGATAAGAAGTTTACCCCCTCAGGGAAGGGAGCCCAGATACATTGGGGCTGGCCCAGCCAGAGAAACTGAGGCAGATTGGGACCAGCTACCCGGTGGGTGGTGCTGGTCCCCCCTCCATTCTTGTGTGGGGTGATCTCTAAGGCCCTGGAAGGGCTCCACCCTCCAGTGGGTCCCCAGAGAGCCCACTCACCCGCCCACCTACTTCTGCCGCACCCTGCCCGCCCTGACAGCCAGACTCAGAGCCCCCACTCATACGCTCACCAGACTCTGGGCTTTCCTGTCCACCCTTCCCCTCCCTCATGCTGCAAACCCAGGTGGTGGAACCCTCTGGATGGCCTGGGTGGGTTCTTTCTCTCTGTACTTATCTCCTCCTCTGTAAAACGTTCTCAATCCCACTATTTTTCACCTGGCACCCGTTCCCTCTTTTAGGCAACTGCCACTGCCTACCCCTGCCCCCCTCCTCGGACCATGTGATCAGCAGGCTAACTGCCCCTGGCTGCAGTGGTGGGCACCAGAGCTGCCTGGCAATCGGGGCATCCCACGCCCTCAACTCATGTGCCCTGGGGGCCAATGCGAGTTCATCCCCTGAGATTTCACCGCAACAAGATGCATGCCCTCCCCTGAAATCAGGGCGCCAAGGGCTGTGGGAGCCGGGGACTCCCAGGGGAGACTTACCACCCGGTGGAGAATGCCCGCACAAAGGAAACCAGGACTGAGGGAGACAAAGAGACAGACGGAGAGATGGCATGTCCTGGCGACATCCTTGAGCCCTAGGGTTCCAGCCAAGTACGAGTCTGGAACCGAACCCTTTTATTTCAGCTGTTTTCACTTTGGTGTCTTGTGCCTGCACAAGGGCTGGGTGGCAGTGAGGGGCAGCCACGTGGTCGGGGAGGGGGTGGGAAAATCTCCCAAGCTGCAGAATGCCCTGCCGGAGGGGCAGGCACAGCAGGGCCAGGCTCGGGTGAAGCCAGAGACGCACCGAGGGCACAGGATTGAAGGGGGCACCTGGGTGTGAGCCCGAGGCGCCTCTCTGGCCTCACCCCAGCCCGGCTCTGCAAGATGGTGTATACAAGACCCGGTTTGCCCCCTGAAGCAAGAGCAGCTCCAGCCCTCGAGGCAACTTTTGCCTTCCTTCGTTCCTTAGATGGGGCCTGTGCAAGAGTGAGCCCTGGTCTGGGGTCAGGATTTCTGGTCCAAATCTCAGCCCACTGCCCTGTGGCCTCAGCAAATCCCTATGACAATAAAATGGTAGTTGTGACCGTGTGTTCTCCCCCTTTCAAGGAGGCAGACGTTTGGGTTTTTGTTTGTTTGTTTTGTTTTGAGAGAAAGAGAGAGAGAGAGAGAAAGAGCGCGCGCACACGCGCGCACACACACACACACATGAGCAGGGTACAGGCAGAGGGGGAGGGAAAGAGAAGATCTCCAGGAGGCTCCACACCCAGTGCAGAGCCTGATGAGGGACTTGACCTCAAGACTTAGAGATCATGACGTGAGCTTAAATCAAGAGTTGTGGGACGCTTAACCGACTGAGCCACCCAGGCACCCCAAGGAGGTGGACTTTTTTTTTTTTAATTTACATCCAAGTTAGTTAGCATATAGTGCAACAATGATTTCAGTAGATTCCTTAATGTCCCTTACCCATTCAGCCCATCCCCCCTCCCACACCTCCTCCAGTAACCCTCTGTTTGTTCTTCATATTTAAGAGTCTCTGGGGCGCCTGGGTGGCTCAGTCGGTTAAGCGTCCGACTTCAGCTCAGGTCACGATCTCACGGTCCGTGAGTTCGAGCCCCGCGTCCGGCTCTGGGCTGATGGCTCAGAGCCTGCAGCCTGCTTCCGATTGTGTCTCCCTCTCTCTCTGCCCCTGCCCCGTTCATGCTCTGTCTCTCTCTGTCTCAAAAATAAATAAACGTTAAAAAAAAAAATTTAAAAAAAAGAGTCTCTGATGTTTTGTCCCCCTCCCAGTTTTTATATTATTTTTGCTTCCCTTCCCTTATGTTCATCTGTTTTGTATCTTAAAGTCCTCATATGAGTGAAGTCATATGATCTTTGTCTTTCTCTGACTGACTAATTTCGCTTAGCATAATACCCTCCAGTTCCATCCACATAGTTGCAAATGGAAAGATTTCATTCTTTTTGATTGCCCAGTAATACTCCATTGTATCTATGTACCACATCCTCTTCATCCAATCATCCATCGATGGACATTTGGGCTCTTTCCATACTTTGGCCATTGTTGATCATGCTGCTCTAAACATTGAAGTGCATGTGCCAAAAATAAGGAACACTTTATGAATTTGTGTGTCATCCTTGCACAGGGGCCATGCTAATACTCTCTGTATCGTTCTAATTTTAGTATATGCACTGCCAAAGCAAGCACTGGAGGTGGACCTTTTAAATGAACATACAGGGGCGCCTGGGTGGCGCAGTCGGTTAAGCATCCGACTTCAGCCAGGTCACGATCTCGCGGTCCGTGAGTTCGAGCCCCGCGTCAGGCTCTGGGCTGATGGCTCGGAGCCTGGAGCCTGTTTCCGATTCTGTGTCTCCCTCTCTCTCTGCCCCTCCCCCGTTCATGCTCTGTCTCTCTCTGTCCCAAAAATAAATAAAAAACGTTGAAAAAATTTTTAAAAAAATAAAAAATAAAAAAAATAAATGAACATACAGCCCCCCGGCTAAAGAATATACTTCCCAGCCTCCCTTCCAGCTAGAAGTAGCCATATGACTAAGTATTGAGCAGTAGGATGTAAGGGGATGGGAGGGGGATGGCCATCATGGAGTGTCCTCCAAGGAAGGAAGGGGCCACACTTCCCTCCACCTTGCTGCTGGGGGTGCAAGCGAGCCCTCTGGATTTTGCCAACCAAGGCATCATGCCAGGCACGGGGAATAGCCACAGAGAGGCACAGATCCCTGGACATGTGTGGAACCAGCCATCAGACCAGCTCCAGAAAACTTCCCATGAAAGGTGCTGTGAGAAAGAACATTCTATTTGGTTTAAGGCCCCGTTGTTTTCGCGTCTCTGTGCCTGAATTCATATCCTAACTGGTACTCTGCTTCGTGTACTCCAGCTACTGGTTTGGTTGTCCCAAGTAGGGGGAGGGGGTGAGAGCTACTGGTTTCTAGGGGGTGGAAACCAGAGATGCTCATTATCCCACAACACACAGGGCAGTCTCCCACCACAAAGAATGATCTGGGCTAGGGGCACTTGGGTGCCTCAGTCAGTTAAGCATCTGACTTCGGCTCAGGTCATGATCTCAGGGTTCTTGGGTTAGAGCCTCGAGTTGGGCTCTGCTCTGACAGCTCAGAGCGTGGAGCCTGCTTCGGATTCTGTGTCTCTCTCTCTCTCTGCCCCTCCCCCACTCACACTCTGTCTCTCTCTCTCACTGAAAATAAATAAAAATAAAAAAATTTTTAATGAAAAAAAAAGAATGATCTGGGCTAAAATGTCAATAGTGCTGCTGCTGAGAAATTACTTTACCTACCCTCTCTGAAATAAGTGTCCCCATCCCTACAAAGGGTTTTATGGCAATATTATGGTTTTTTTTCTTTTATGAAGATCCAGTGAGATGACAGACATGACCCTACCTTCAGGAAAGGAGACAGTCCTGCAGAAATAGTCATGAAGTCTTTATTATTGCAAGAAACTAAGAGGGAAGCCCCAGAGGAGGAGAGTGAGACAGTCTGCTACTCGACATCCCAAATGAGGCAACAGTGTTCCACAAAGGAGGAGGGCTCCCTGGTGGGGTTGGCTGGGCAGGGGGATGGTGCTGGGGGCTGCAGTACAGGGCAGGGGCCTTGGGGAAGGAGAGAGTAGGGAAACCTGGCACAGGGAGGGAGGTGAGAACCGCTGTGGGCAGCCTACCACAGGCTCGCCCTGTCCCCGCCACCTCCCGCCCTGCTTGGGGCCCCCGCTCTCCCTCTTACACATACATACCTGCCTGTCCCCCTCCCCACTCCCCCCTCCCAGACTCTCTCTCTCATCTCTCTGTCTCTCTCTCTTTCACACACACACACCCCTCCGTCCTCTGTGGTCTCACGCCTCCGCATACCCCGTCACACACGCTCACCGTTGCCAAGTCTGAGTCCAGAGGGGTGGGGCTGAACTGGAAGGAGCAGACACCCCTCCAAATAGGGCCTTTCCCTTGGGTCAGCTTTGAAGCCTGCCATGTGAGGCTGCAGGGAGGTTGCCTCCTCGGGTGGAGCGGGCCGTTGAGTGTCACCGGGGGTTCAGTGGGGAAGTGGGAATCTAGACACTTAGGACAGGCAGGGGCAGCGGCGCCTGACTCCAGGTGAGGGGCGAGAGTGCTGGGCAGCACAAAGGCACTGGAGGCCAGCGGGGGATAAACCCAGAGCTGGGGAGGGCAGGTGTGGAGAGAACTGGCTTGAGGTGGAAAGCAAGCCCCGGGCCAGCAGCAGTGACACCTCAAGATACCCAGGTGCCCCTATCTCACCAGGTGCAGCCAGTGTCCACCCGGGGCACCCAGAAGCTTCTGCTGGGAGGGCCCAGCTCCAGAGGGGTGGCCCGGAGGAGCAGACGTTGTCCTCTCTCTGCCTCAGGGTCTCCAGGCTGGGCGAGGCGGGGGAGGGCGCCCGGTGCCCGGCGCCGGTCAGCTCAGACCTCTGGGCCTCCGAAGGCCAAGTTGTCGCGGACCATCAGGGTCTTGCGGAGGTCACGGTCCACCAGGGGGCGCTGCATGCGCCACTTGTGCGCCTCCTGCAGGCCAGGCTCGAAGTAGTAGATGCAGGCGCCGAAGCCCACCAGGATGAGCACGGAGATGACCAGGTACACGGGCACGAACCAGTCCAGGAAGTGCGGCATCGCGGCGGCCTCAGCTGCCGAGACACGGGCGGTGAGTGGTGGCGGAGGCGCCCCTTGGCCCACCTGCCAGCCCGGAGGGAGGCGCGCAGGCTTCGCACAGCCAGGAGGTGTGAGCATCACCTTACAGATGGGACGGCTGAGGCCCAGGAGAGTGGAGGGCTGTGGCTCAGCAGCCTGCCCCCTGCCCCCGCCAAGAACAGAGCTGCACCCATCACAGGGTGGGGTGGGGGGACCAGCTGGCTCCTACCCACCCTTTCAGAAGCTTATATATGACTGAAGGCCAGGCCTGGTTCAATCCCCTCTCAGGCATATGTGCCCTCAGGCAAGTTGCCTAACCTCTCTGGGCCTCAGCATCATTGTCCCCTGTGGAAGGGGACACTAACAGAGCACTCAGTAAAGGACGACATGGGCTATGCCTCCTCCTTGCCACCCCTCCCGGCCCTGACTGTGCGGTCTCAGAGGCTGCTGCTTGCCAAGCCCTCACAGATGAGTGGGTCCCCAGCCACCCGCACATCCTGGCAGGGTGTGGTTTGGTGAACAAACACCCAATCCCCAGGGGATCTCGTTGATATCAACAGGGTCTGCGCAGGCTGTCGAATTCAGGCCCATGCCCAAAATCATAATTATAAGACTGTGGACAGCAAGCACCGGCCCCAAATCCTTGGGCCTTGGGTTTCCACATCTGGAAAGTGGGAATGAAAATAGCACCCACCTAGACCGTATGGCTGTTGTGACAGTTCAGTGGGTTAATTTATGTAAAATACTCAGATTTAGCGCCTGGCACATAATACGTGCTACCTCGTTGTTTGTTCTTGCTCTCTGAGCCTCAGTTTCCCTAACTGTAAAATGGGGATAAGAAATAGGATCCATTTCTTAGGGTCGCTGCGAATGTTCGACAAGATAACGCCTAAAGAGCTTTTAGCACCAGGCTGCATTGGAACCAGCACTCATGTAACATTACCTATTATTTCCAGTGAACCAGTGGCAGGAAAGCAGGAACATGAAGGGCAGCAGGTGCAAGGTGCCTCATAAATGTTACATACACACAGACCCCTTAGAATGACCCAGAGATACCCACATCTGTGCTCTGCCAGCCTCCCCAACCTCATCTCCTGGCCTACCTGGCATCATCTCGAACTGCCTGCCAGCCACCCATGCGCACCTGCGTATCATACAGTCTCTATCTTTCATATGCTTTCATTTTCCCCGGAATCTCCTTTGTTCTGTGTTCAGGTGACAAACTTCTATTCGTACTTCAAAAGCCAGATCACAGACCATCTCTTCCAGAAATGGGATAAAGCAGGACCCATTAACTTACCCTCAAACCCTTCCTAAGGTATATAAAAGGAGTAGGGTGAGAAGCCCCACCTCTGCCTGCCCAGGCAGGGAGAACATTCTTAGAATGTGTTCACAAACCTTATACGGGGCCTGTGGGGTAGGTGTTAATGGCTACATTTTACAGATGAAGAAACTGAGGCCCACATGGGTTCACTAACTTGCCCTGGGTTGCCCAATTGGAAGGGAGCTAAGAGCTGGACCCTAAACCCCCTGAGATGGCCTGAGGTTTGAGTCCTGTGGGGGGGGGGAAAGACCCCTGAGCAGAATGAAATGAGCAGAGGTCCCCTGTGGCTTCTGAGGGAGGGAAGAGAGGGGACAGATCGAGCGACCTCCAGGACAGTCTAAAGACAAGCCCTAGCTCCTCAGACCTCTGTCTCCAAACTCCAGCTCCTCTTGTCCCATTACTTCCAGGTGGGTCTTCAAGGCGGGCTGTGACCCCGGGGTGGGGGCGGGGGGGAAAGATGCTGCTTCCCAGGGGTAGCCATCCTGGGGCCCGCCCCTGGCCCCCCGGGTCCCCGTTGGCTATTCCGAAGCACAATGTCTCAAGGTGCCCTAGTCATGCCCTCCTAACCATCTGCCTTTCTGGAAAGCCAAAGAGTTCAGAATCGCTTGGCGTTGCCTGTGGAGGGGAAGTTGGGAAAGGGGGCTCCCAAGCAGGAAGGCTGCTCCAAACTAACCTGACTGAGGCCAAAAGATTCGTGTCCCACCCTTGGCTGCAGGCAGGACCCCAGTCCCCTTGCAGCTTAAACATGAGAATGAGGAACTTGGGCAGAGTTGTAGCAATTTTGGCTGCAATGGTGTGAATCTGTGGAGCCCAGCTTAGGGCCCCCCAACCTCTCTAGCCCTGCGATAAAAACCATTCTGGGGCAGACTGAGGACCCCTAGACCTTCTGCTAGTTGAGACAAATCACTCACTGGCTTTCTGTGTGACCTTGGGCTACTCCTCACCCTCTCTGGGCTTCAGGGTTTCCCATGCACAGTGACAAGATGGGAGGGGGGGTTTCCAGATGATCTATAAGGAATTTTCCAGCCCCCACTCTAGCCAAAGTCCCATCCAGGACAGGGTGAGGGTCGTAGAGCCCCTCTTTCTGCCCCCCCCAAGGCATTGGCACTACTCGGTGCCCCTTTCCCCCCACCCCCTGCTTGTCCGCAGACCCACCTCACGACCTGCAGATGCCTGTTCCAGGGGCTCTGTGCTGAGCGCACCGCCTCGGCCTGAGCAGCTCAATGTCGGCCTGTGGACTCAGTCGTAGCTGCTGTCCCCAGAGACACTGCCATCTGCAGCGGCCCTGGGTGCTGGAGGCAGAGAAAGGGCGAGGCCACTGCCTCCCGTGGGAGACAATGCTTCTCAGGCCCAGGACTCTGACGGGGCTGGGAGGGGGCAGTCCTGGGCTGGCAAGGCACATTGGTAGGTCTCCCTGCCCACCAGGAGACACTTCCCTCTGCCCCCGACCCTCAGGATGGCAGGAGGCGGGACGTGTCTCAGCCAATCAGCAGCCTGGCAGAGCGAGGGCTTTATCCTCCGTTGCCCTGGCAACCAGCCTTCTCTTCTGGATCCCTCGCACTGTGCACGTGGTACAGAAATGACAGGGCAGGGTTGGGAGAATTCGGGGAGGAATGGGAACCACCCGGAAGGCTGCTGAGTCCCGTGGTTGCTGAGCCTGGAGAGGAGGGAACCCTAGCTGAGATAAATGGAAGGGTTTGGAGGCTTGCCGTTTGTGGGTAGGGAGAGACGAGGGTCCCTGGCAAGCGGGTGGGGACACAGAAGTAATGACGAGTAGAGCCAACAAGGGCCATATGTCATAGAGGAGAGAATCAATTCTGAGACAGGGACTCCGGACACATTGGTCCAATGTGGACACTGCTTCGGTGCTTTATTCATATTAATTCATTTATCCATCTTCCACGGTCACACGGCAAGAAAGTCACAATGCCACAGTCAGAGCCTAGCCTGGCCTTCAGGCCCCCACACAGGTTCTGCCTCACCCAGCCCCCCAGATACCCTGGGCTGGGATAGAGCCTCAGATGGCTGTGACTCCCAGGCACTGAGGACCCCCACGCATTACTTCATTCTGCTCTCAGTGGTGCTGAGAGCCCATGTGGGGACGAGGCAGCCTCAGCTCAGAGATGTGATGCTGCTTACCGTCTCCTTCATCTAGGTCATTCAGCTTCTCAGTGACAAAGCTGGGGAGTGGGGGTGGGGTAAGGGGTCCATCCCCCAAGCCTGGGCCCTCCCTCCTGTGCTATGGACAGAGTGTCAGCAAAGTGTCAGGCGCCCAGTATGCATCCCATAAACAGCAGTGGTTATTGTCTCAGGAGGACAGAGTGGCCCCAGAGGCCAGAGGCTTCAAGGAACCCCCTCCCCAGAGAGTCCGTTCCCAGAAACCTGAGGACAGGCAGGTGGGGAAGGCTGTGGGGGAGATGCCTTCAGGACCCTGGGTCCCCCACCCCACAGACACCCTGCCAGCTCTGGGCCCATCTGGACCCCTGCAAGGGTCGTAGGTCCTCTCCAGCATATATAAGGCAAAGGGAATGAGTTTGAGTTCACAGAGGGATTTGTATTAAGACAAATTACATGGAGTAAAATACAACTCTTTTTTTTTTAATTTCTTAAGTTTATGTATTAATTTTGAGAGAGAGAGTGCATGCGTGCATACGTGCACAATGTGAGCAGGGAAGGGGCAGAGAGAGAGGGAGAGTCCCAAGCGGGCTCCTCGTTCACCCCAGAGCCCAGTTCAGGGCTCCTCAATATGTAATGTTACATGAGTGCTGGTTCCGATGCAGCCTGGTGCTAAACGCTCTTTAGGCGTTATCTTGTCAAACATTCGCAGCGACCTTAAGAAATGGATCCTATTTCTTGTCCCCATTTTACAGTCAGGGAAACTGAGGCTCAGAGAGCAAGAACAAACGACGAGGTAGCACGTATTATGTGCCAGGCGCTAAATCTGAGTACCCACCATGGTGGGTCCATGTAAATGGACTCAAATACAATACGCACTCTTTTGTGTCTGGGCCTGTCCCTCAGCACAACGCTTTTGCTGCTCACCGATGCTGTTCCATTTATCAGTATACCACAACTTGTTGATCTGTTGACCACTGAAGGACATTTGGGTTGTTTCCAGTATGGGACTATTGTGAGCAAAGCCTCCAAAGCGCTTTTCAACAGTTTGGAGTAGGAGAACAGATCGGAGTTGGGCGAGGGAAGACAAAGGGGCACAGAGAAACCAGCCACAGGATTCTTTATTTACACAAAAATCTATGGGAAGCTTGGGGTGCCTGGGTGGCTCAGTTGGTTAAGCGTCCCACTTTGGCTCAGGTCATGATCTCATGGTTCGTGGGTTCAAGCCCAGCATCAGGCTGCTTTGGATCCCCTGTCCCCCTCTCTCTGTCCCTGTCCCACTTGAGAGTGCATGCGCTCTCTCTCTCTCAAAAATGAACGAGCATTAAAAATATTTTTTCAGAACTAGGGGAAGCTCAATATGTAATAGAGACAAAGCCTGAGCTGCTTCTGTGAAATGACAGGGTGGGCTTTCTGGATTCTACCCACTCAGCTTCTCCTTGTCCCCTCCAGCATCCCTGAGGTATCTCCGCAGAGTTCCACAGAAGCTGATTTCAGAGACAGTATCCCAGAGAGCGTCTGACGGCCCTGCCAGCTCTGGGTGTTCTGGGGGTGGGGTGGGGGGGATCCCAAGCAGGCTCCACACTGAGCACTGGGATCGTGACCTGAGCCAAAATCAAGATTCAGATGCTCAACTGACTGAGCCACCCACGCACCCCTGGGTGTTCTTGATACAAGAGTTTCCATCCAGGCCTGGGTCTGCCCTTCCTGCCAATCCCCACCCTTCATCACGGTGCGATTCTACTCACGACTATTGTGTATGGCACTGCCCGTGTGACAAGCACCAACTCATCTTAGCACCACAGCCAATAATCACCTCCCCCAGCCAAGTGTAGCCTTGGCTCCCCAGGGACCCTTCACGCCTCTGGGCTCCTCCGCTCCCTGGGGCGGCCCTCACCAACCGTGCTGCTTTGCTTGTTGCTATCTGTCCTTCTACCACGGAAGCAGGGGTGACACCTCTGGTGCCTGGGTCGCTAGTGCCCAGCACCAGCATTGGCCTGAGGCAGGCACACAGCACGTGTTGATTGAATGGGTCTCAGCTCAGCCCCTCCTAGAAAGTGCTGACCGGGGCCAGAATCTCTGTGATACTCTAAGGACCTCAGTCACCTCTGAGACCTCATTCTCCCCAGTTTCTCCTCATTCCATCCACTTCAGCCACTGGCCTCGTTGCTGCTCCTCAGAAGTGACAAGGGTGCTCCCCGCCCCCCACCCCCCAGGCTCTCAGCACCTGCTTCTCTTTCTGCCCAGAGCCTCTTCTTCAACGTACTGAACTGGCTCCTCTCTCACTAAATTCAGGCATCTGCTTAAATGTCACCTTCTCTCTTTTTTTTAATTAATTTATTTTTTCAGAGAGAGAGAGAGAGAGAGAGAGAGCAGGGGAGGGGCAGAGAGAGAAGGAGAGAGAATCCCAAGCAGGCTCCACACTGTCGGTGCAGAGCCCGATGATGTGGGGCTCGAACTCACAAACTGTGAGATCATGACCTGAGCCGAAATCAAGAGTTGGACGCTTAACCGACTGAGCCACCCAGGGGTCCCTCAAACACCACCTTCTTGGGGCCCCCCGAGTGGCTCAGTCGGTTAAGCATTCAACTCTTGGTTTCGGTTCAGGTCATGATCTCACGGTTCGTGCCTTAAAGCCCCACATTGGGCTCTGCGCTGGTGGCACGGAGCCTGCTTAGGATCCTCTCTCTCCCTCTTTCTCCGTCCCTCCTCTGCCTGTCCTCTCTCTCTCTCTCAACATAAATAAATAAATTTTAAAACAAATTTAATAAAACGACAAAGAAAACACATCACCTTCTTCCAGAGGCCTCCCCTGACCTAACATAGCTTCTTCTTGTCGTGTTTCCGTAGTATAGTGGTTATCACGTTCGCCTCACATAGCTTCTTCTTGTCTGCCCTGTCCTCCAGCCCACCTTACTTTATGTTCAGAGCACTCATTACTCTCAGACTTTTGGCGAGTCTCTTCCACACCCTCTGCCGGGGGAATCAAAGCCCATCTGTGCTGGGCCAGGGACTCCATGAAGTCATTTATTTCCAGCTCTTTCTAAGCAAAATATAGTTTAGTCCGCAGTGAGGATTTAGGTTAGATGGGAATATGCCTCTGTTGTTCTAGGTATCACAGCAGTGAGCACACTGTGTGATCAGGGTCTGACTCCCCCACCCCAGAGTTGATAATGTCTGATTCATCTGTATTCTCAGGGTGGCGCATTGGGTCTGCCCTAGGAAATGATAAAAGGCTCAATGGATGTAAATCAATCCATTCATTCAACAAATAATTACTGAGCGACTACCATGTACCAGGCACTTTTTAAAGGGCTGGACATGCAAAATGACAAAGTCTCTGCTCTCATGTGTCTTATGCTCTAGCTGGAGAGACAGACAGTGAGCAAGTAATTATATAGCTGTTGGGAGAAGCAATCTGCCATGGGCCCTGGAGCATCCCTGCGGGTTCTTGCTGGGTATGGCAAGGCCCTGAAAGCTCTTTGCCCGGGATTGTCTCAGGGTTGTGTTTGCAGCAACCTTGGAGAATGAGGTGACATCTCCCCCAATCCCCGACAAAGAACAGGCCTGCCTACCACTCACTATAAAAGCAGTGAATCTCTAATCCCCGTGTTCCTCCTCTGGGCTGCCATCCACCAAGTGTATGGGCCTCCATGATGGGTCCTTTGCAGGGCTCGGGGGACATGGGGCACTGGCGCACACAAACATAAAGCCCTAGCTACTGGTTTTACCATGAGTAATGGGAAACATAAGAGACAAATCTTACCCAGGAGTTTCATGTCTTCTGCCAGCATCCATGAAACAGTAATGGACTATTACTAAACAATAATAAACGGTGACAGTTTATTAGTTTGTAAATATTGTAAAATCACACAGGCTGTACAGTTCTTAACTGTATGTGAAGTGGAGATTAGTGCTATTGAGAAAATAGAGCAGAAAAAAGGAAGAGAGGGAATATGGGGGAGACTTGCTATTTTTTTAAAGATAATGGTTTTGGGGCGCCTGGGTGGCGCAGTCGGTTAAGCGTCCGACTTCAGCCAGGTCACGATCTCGCGGTCCGTGAGTTCGAGCCCCGCGTCAGGCTCTGGGCTGATGGCTCGGAGCCTGGAGCCTGTTTCCGATTCTGTGTCTCCCTCTCTCTCTGCCCCTCCCCCGTTCATGCTCTGTCTCTCTCTGTCCCAAAAATAAATAAAAAACGTTGAAAAAAAAATTTTTAAAAAAAAGATAATGGTTTTTTTTTTTTTTCAGGGTGCCTGGGTGGCTCAGTCGGTTGAGCGTCTGACTGTTGATTTCAGCTCAGGTCATGATCCCAGGGTTGTGGGATCGAGCCCCACATTGGGCTCTGTGTTGCGCATGGAGCCTGCTTAGGATTCTCTCTCTTTTTCTCTGTCCCTCTCCCCTGCTCGAACACACTTTCTCTCTCTCTCTCTCTCTCTCGCTCCCTCTCTCTCGCTCCCTCTCTCTCAAATAAAAATGAAATAAAGATAATGGGGTTTTTTTGTAATTATTATTTTTTTATGTACACCCCTGAACTCACAACCCCAAGATCAACAGGGGCATGCTCTACCAACTGAGCCAACCAGGCTCCCCAAGACTTGCTATTTTTTTTTTTTTAATATTTATTTATTTCTGGGGCACCTGGGTGGCTCAGTCGGTTGGGCGTTCAACTTCGGCTCAGGTCATGATCTCGTGGTCCGTGAGTTCGAGCCCCGCATTGGGCTCTGGGCTGACAGCTCAGAGCCTGGAGCCTGCTTCGGATTCTGTGTCCCCCTCTCTCTCTGACCCTCCCCTGCTCATGCTCTGTCTTTCTCTCTGTCTCAAAAATAAATAAATGTTAAAAAATTTTTTTTAAATAAACATTTATTTATTTTTGAGAGAGAGAGAAAGGCAGAGCAAGAGCAGGGGAGGGGCAGAGAGAGAAGGAGACACAGAATCCAAAGCAGGCTCCAGGCTCCAAGCTGTCAGCAAAGAGCCTGACGTGGGGCTCGAACTCACAAACCATGAGATTATGACCTGAGCCAAAGTCGGATGCTTAACCGACCACCCAGGCACCCCACTGAGACTTGCTATTTTACATAGGGTTGTTAAGAATGGCCTCTCTGCTAAAGTAGCCTTGGAGCAGAAACATGGAGGCAGTGAGGAGACGAGCCAAGCGACTATGGGGGAGAAGAACTTTTCAGCCACAGGGAGCCGCGGGGACAAGGCAGGAGGTGGGAGGATACTTGGAATAATTTGAAGAACAGCCTAGTGGCCCATGTGGCTAGAGGAGTGTAAGAGGGAGAAGAGCAGAAGATGGGTCAGGGAGATTGTCAGGGACCAGAACACATAGAGCTTCACAGTCCATGTAAGCCATTCGCAATGTACGCTGAATGAGACGGGAACTATTGGTGGGTTTTGATCAGGTTCTATTTTGTAGGGATGACTCAGATTGCTGTGTGGAGAAGAACCGGTAGCCCTGGGGACCAGAGTGGAAGCAGGGAGCCAGTGAGAAGGTTGTTACAATAGTCCAGGTGAGAGATGACAGTGGCTTGTCCTACTGGTGGTAGTGGAGGCGGTGAGAAGTGGTCAGCTTCTGGATGCATTTTAAGACTAGAACTCGCAAGCTGGCTTATGGGTTGGATGTGGGGGATGAGGAAGAGGAGCCAAGAATGACCTCAAGGTTTTGTTCTGAGCAGCTGCATGGATGAAGTCAAATGAGATGGGGAAGAAGAAATGAGAGGGGCAGGTTGGGAAGGAATCAAGAGTATGATGAAATGGGGTGCCTGGGTGGCTCAGTCCATTAAGCCTCGGACTCTTGATTTCAGCTCGGGTCATGATCTCATGGGACATGAGATTGAGCCCCGAGTCAGAGCCTGCTTGGATTTCTCTCTCTCTCTCTCTCTCTCTCTCTGGCCCTCCCCCATCATGCGCCCCCTCTCAAAATAAAGAACCATGAAAAAAAAAAAAAAAGAGCATGATGAATGAGCCGTAGTGAACAAAAATGAACAAATGAATCGCTGAACACCTTCTTTCTCTGAGGCAAGGCCTGTCCCATTGACAGCACTTTAAGAGCCTGGGGGTCGGAGCTGGAACGCCCCCATCAAAAAAGGGGGTGTGGATTCCTTTAAGAGAGTTACGCCCTACCACGCGAAGCCCCGCCCAACTATGGTCACGCGACCCTCTGTCTTGCACTTAAGGGCGGGACTCCGGCATTTTGAAAGATCCGCGCGCACTTCCAGAGCTGCGTTTCACCCGCCGACTGGGATGTCGGTGTTGCGGCCGCTGGACAAGCAGCCTGGCCTGAACACGGCCACCATCTTGGTAGGCGTCAGCTGCTCCGCTTCCCCTCACCGCCTTTCCTCTTTGGCGGGGCCTCCACCGTCTGTCTGGTCCTCTGGGCTCTCTGAGGTTCTGATGCGCGCTTTTCGGGCTGGGGTGTGGTGGGCGGGAGGGCCGCATTCTGAACCAATCGGGGTAGCCGCCCTCTGAGTCTGAAGGACGCCCCCACCAATAGGTGCGCGGAGGGCTCTTTTCCGGTTTCTGATTGGTGGGGCGGCTGGGCGGGCTGGGACCCGGGAAGCTGTGTTCGGCGCCGGACAGGTAATGGTTTTCCCAGCGTGTCTTGGGTCAGGCCGTCCGAGGCAGAGTCTGGGGCAGTTAAGAAGTGCTGTGCAGACAGTACTGGAGCGGGTGCATTCTGGGCCCTCAACTGGGGCCTAGCGGAACCCTCTCTCGGTAAACGGGGTCCTGCGCGTGGGAGCGGAAATCCTGGGAGTCGAGCGGTCTTGGGTCTGTGGCCTGATCCCCAGGCCCTCCAGCGGGACTGCTGTGCCCAGACATCAGTAGGCCGCCTTCTCTCCCTGGACAGCTGGTGGGCACGGAAGATGCTCTTTTGCAGCAGCTGGCCGATTCGATGCTCAAGGAGGACTGCGCCTCGGAGCTGAGGGTGTAAGTAGCTGAGGCTGGGGGGGGGTGGGTCCCATCGCTCTGCCGTGGCTGAACTGCAGCCTGCTCTTGTAGGCGGGCAGAGGAGCTGCCAGAGAGGCGGGCGCAGGTGGGGCCAGCCCCTCAAGGCGTGATCTGCCTCCAGCTAAGATACCCTCCATCACTCTCTCACACATGTGTTCTGTGTTCCTCTAGCACTTGTCATCATAAGAAATTTCCTTGTTCGCCTGTTTATTTGTTTCCAGCCTGCCACCCCCGTGGACCCCAAGGTCAGCTCCTTGAGGTCAGGGGCTTTGATTTTTGTTCACTAGTGAATCCCCAGTGCTTTGAGCAGGACTTGGCACAGAGTAGTGTTCAGTTACCCCCCTAATTTGGAGAAAAGATGACTAAGCAATTAGGTTTTGTTTTTCTTTTTCTAACTGATGGAGAGTAGAAATAGCTGCTGGTGGGAAGCAAGGGACTGAATGCGTGTGGGTGTCATTGCCCTTCATAGATAAGCTCCAAGGGTCCGTATGGAAGGAGCATGACCCCACTCTAAAGGGTGCTCCTCCGTGGGAACTTGAAACACCCCTTACTAGGAGAATAAACCCCGTTACAGCACTTTAAAGAATCTCCAATGAGGGAACAAGTTCAGGCGAGAGTGATGAAGGTGACTTACCCAAGGTCACATAGCTGGTAATTGGCAGACCTGAGATTTGAGCCGACTTCCATTGCCCTCCAAGGGGCTTCAGTCTTAACCCCTAGTCTTCACAATCTAACGCCCCTCTTCTGGGTCTCATCTCCCTCCCAGCACACAGTGTAGCTGGCTTGCCCCATGCTATCTATAGCCCCAAATCCCTCTTGCCAAGGCAGTTCCCAACTTTGAGGCAGAAGGAGTCAGACAGAAGTTATCTAGAAAGGACCGGCTCTGCCCTGCCCCTATGCTTGCCTGAAGAGTCTTGCCCACAAAAGCATCAGGGGCATAGGGGAGGAGCCCTTGACACCGTCTTACCCTAGGAAGGTCAGTATGTGAATGGTCACTGTGATGTGGGTACATATATCTTTAGTCTTGCAATTTTTTGTAAACATTTGTTTATTTTTGAGAGACAGAGAGAAAGCACGAGTGGGGGAGGATCAGAGAGAGAGGGAGACACAGAACCTGAGGCAGGCTCCGGGCTCTGAGCTGTCAGCACAGAGCCCGACACGGGGCTCAAAGTCATAGACCGTGAGATCATGACCTGAGACCAAGTCGGACGCTTAACTGACTGAGCCACCCAGGTGCCCCTAGTCTTGCAATTTCTTGTTTTTCAGCCACCTGGCAAGGTCCCTCCCTCTGCCCTCCAGTGTGGATCGGCCCCGAATTGACTTGATCGTGTTTGTGGTCAACCTTCATAGCAAATACAGGTGAGATCCAGAGAATGGGTACCTTCAGGACTCTGGTAGACCTGGGATGGTGACCTCACCTATGCCAGGAAGCAGAAGACACAGGGAGAGGCTGCCTGGGGTTACCCCAGAGCATGAGGATGGGGAGCCAGTGGCAAGTGTATGATATTTTAAAGACACTGATAGGAGCACCTGGGTGGCTCAATCGGTTAAGCATCTGACTCTTGGTTTCAGCTCAGATCATGATCTCATGGTTTGTGAGTTCAAGCCCTGCATCAGCCTCTGTGCTGACGTCATGGAGCCTACTTAAGATTCTCTCTCCCTCCCTCTCTGTCTCTCTCAAAAATAAATTTAAAAAAATAAACATTAAAAAAAAAAAAAGACTGGTAAACCCCAACAGTGCCATCAGTCATTGAGCTAATGTTTTCTGTAGCCTTCTCTGTATCCCTGATGGCAGGCACAGACAGGAATGAAACAGACCCCTGTCCCCAAGGTGTTCCCAGCCCCCTGGGGGAGGAAGCTGGACTCTTGAACACAGAGCTGTAGTAGCTAGCATAGGTACTATAAAAGAAGGATGCATTGGGCTATGAGAGCCCCAACAAGGCCTGTGACTCTCAGGACATAGGGCAGGGTAGACTTTCTGCTGGAGATGACCAGGTTGAGGTACCGAGGTAAAACTGGGAGTGAGCAGAAGGTTCCAGGTGAAGGGTTAATGTAAAAGGTAAGAGGAGCATAATGTGTGCACAGGACTGTAAGGCTGGTCCAGGGTCAGGGGCCCAACGTAGCAGCCAGGGAGACATGAGCGGGTGGTGATGCTTGGGGCCCAGCCTGGCCCTCCCCGTGGTGCTGGCAACCTGGGGACAAGACTGCAGCCAACCTGGGGAGTGCAGGAGAAGGTTCGCGCTCTCCCTCTGGGGGTGATGGCTGACTGAGGGGAGGCAGGACGCAGCATCCAGCACAGAAACCAAGGCACACGCCTAGTCGTGTGGTGTGTGTTAAGTGAAGGCTGTAGTGGAAACACCTGGAACCAGGGACAGGTCAATACCAGCTACAGCCAGCAGCAGGATCAAGTCCAGACCCGCTGCCTGGCCAGCTGGAACAGACGAGCAGTGACTTGGGCCCACGGTGGGGCAGAGAAAGGACCCAGATCTGCCATGATTGCCAGGGGTCCTGACTCAGCAGATCTGTTCTTTGGGTGGGACCCATCGCTTCACCAAAACTGACTGGGTGTTTGGGGAGATCCTGCTCTATAGTCAGACTTAGGGGCCGAGAGCCATCCTTTACTGTTTGCCTTAGGCCTTGCTTGTTCAGGCTGAAACCTTGGCCTGGGTCACCTGACTAAGATGGCTTTTTGACCAGGAGATGACAGATTTCTTTATCATTCCTTGGACACCAGTGAATGAAACCCTTGGCCCAGAAGGTTAAAGGGCCCTTTTCCTGGAGGAAAAGAGTGTTTTCACATACTTGATGGAACTGTAAGTATCTAACCTTATTAGAGAGCAATATGGCAATACCTAGGTACATTTATTTATATATTTATTTGCCTACCTATTTATTAAGTTTATTTATTTTGAGAGAGAGCACGAGCAGGGGAGGGAGAGAGAGAGAATCCCAAGCAGGCTCCACACTGTCAGCACAGAGTCCAATGTGAAGCTCGAACCCATAAACCGCGAGATCATGACCTGAGCTGAAACCAAGAGTCGGACACTCGACTGACTGAGGCACCTGGCGCCCACCTAGGTACATTTTAAAAAGACACAGAGCTGTGACGCAGCCATTCTACATCTAGCATCGGTCCCACAGAAACATTTGTCTGCATGTGTGAGAATATATATAAAGGAAAAATTCATATGCAAGAGGAATTCCACCCCAAACTGTCAGCAGCGGTTACCTCGGGGATGTTGAGACAGAAGGGTGGTGCCGGAGAGGAGACTTCCTTTTTACAGAACACCTCCATATTCACTATCGGATTGTTGTACAGGCTTGAGTCATTTTGTAATTAAAAATACTCCAGCAAAACGAAAGATGAAGTATTCCTCTAGGGGTGTTTCCTCTTACCCTCGTCTCCTTCTTTGGCCTCTCTGGGTTGAGGAACGCAGCCCTCCACCTTCTCTGTGGTAAGGTTTGGCCTGTGGTTCGTTTTCTCGCGCCAGCCTCCGGAACGTGGAGGAATCCCTGCGCCATGTGGACGCCACCTTCTTCCTGGGGAAGGCAGCCTTCCTTGCCACCGGCGGTAAGTGCATCCTCCCCCACCCCCCACCACGGGCGCTGTGTGGCCGGCACTGCGGTGGGGGACTTCTTACTGAGGCCACCCAAGGGACCAAAGAACGTGAGCTTTGGAATCTGACCTGTTGGCGGTGTCTCGGAAAGTGAATGTGAGCAGATCGTTCTGCTGAGATAATTGCTAAGAGTTGCCTGGTGGTTCCCTGTGGCTTTCAGAGGAAAAGCCACGGTCGGTCCTGTAAAGGCACAAGTTTGGCCTTCCACCTTCCTGTCTAGTCTCGTCTCCTGTTCCTGTCCCCTTCTTTGGTTCAGCTTCTCCTTCTCTGAGCAAGGCCTACCGTTCCTGAGAGACTTTGTAACACTAACGGCGGAAATAGCAATAACTGACCTTTATTGAGCGCTCACTGCGCACCAGACACTGTTCTAAAAGTGCTTCGTTTCTGGATCACTTAATCTCCACTACAAACAACGCTCTGAGGTACATATTGTTAGCTTGGTTTTAGAGCTGAGGAAACTGGAGCCTTGAGGTGAACCAGCTTGTCCAAGGCCCACAACTAAAAAGTGGTAGAACCAATATTCATCCCTAGATGGTCCTCTTCCAGAGCCCATGCCCTTCGTGATTCTATCATAGAGCTTCTCCTGGATGCTTTTTTCTTCTTTGTATAGCTAACCCCTATTTCCTGTCCCCTCGGAGACACCTCCCTGACCAGCCCTGCAGTCTGGGCCCCGAGGTGTCCATCCCACGCATGCTTCTGTCGTATAGACTCCCCACCCTTCCACCTACACCGATGGCGTGTCTGAGCTGCCCTCCTCCACCCAGCTGACCTGCAGAGTCCTTGGGGGGAGGGCCTGGCACAGATAATGCTCAATGAGCATTGATGGATAAATGAATGCCGGGTCATTTCTATATATTAATTCACCGAATCTCTATAGTAACTCAGTGGAGTGGGGGCTCTTACCATCCTCCTCTTCTAGATGAGGAAACTCACGTTTTTACAGAGCACTCTCTCCAAGCCCTTTCAGGTTTATTTTCTAATTTAATGATCTTGGCTGCCCCGAAAAGAAGGTTGAACAGGACTGTCCCCTCACTGACTAGTAAGCAGCTGAGGCCCAGAGAGAGGTAGTGAATGACTTCGCCCAGTGCTTCCTGGATGACTGCCACGAAGGTAGAGGTGACAGCCTGTAGCACTCACGGCTTCTTTGCAGCTGGGCGAGAGAGTCACTGCAGTGTCCACCGAAACACGGTCGTGAAGCTGGCCCACACCTACCGAAGTCCTCTGTTCTTCTGTGACCTGGAGGTAAGGACAGTAATCGAGGGGGTTCAGGGAAAGGGCAGTCAGCCCAGTAGGTGTGTCAAGAATGCTCTTGGAGAGTCAAGTGCCCGAGTGAGGAGGTCCTGATGTGGAGACACAAGATCCTAATTTGGATCTTGGCTTCTCTGCTCACTGGCTGGACCTTGGGTAGGTCTGTCACCCTAAGCGTTGGGGCGCACAGATGTAAAGTAGGGCGACAGTATGCATTCAGCCTGAGTGCCTCTTTCATGCCGAGTGCAGTCACTTGTTGCCTTCTCTTCTTTTGCTTCGTTTTCTCTCAAAACTAAGTTTTATGTGTGTCATGTGGGTCCTTGTTAATATCTCACTCTCCCGCTGGGCTGCAAGGGCTGTGAGGCCAGGCGTCTTGTCTGTTTCGTTAACCAGTGCCCCCTCATGCCCGTCCACAGTCAGAATGCCCCTGTTCCCCTTACTCCCCTGGACCCCAAACCTTGTCTAGTCCCAGCCTGGGGCAGGGCATCCAGCAGGCAGCAGGGAAGACGGGTGGGTGGGTGAGTAGAGGGTTGGAGGGACCCATAGGGTGTCCGTTCTGTCCCAACTCACTTCTGTTGGTGTTTCTCATAGGGTGAGTCTAATTATAAGCGTCTCAGAGCAGATTTCTATTTTGCTGATATACTTCGCTCTCCAGCCTCGCTTTCTGGAACATGAATCCTGACGTTTTGCTAAAAGTACTCAGCAGCTGTCCCCCTCTGGGAGGCTTGCTGAGGGCTCCTGGGACCTGGGCCACCCCACCCACATCGCAGGCCTGCTTGGTTTTAGAGTGTGTTTATTGGTTTTGAAGTTCATTTCTGCTGTGTTCTTGGTCTTGCACCTATCCCCAAAGGTAAAGTGATATAATGCAGAGAGAACTGAGTCAGCACACTGTCCCTTACCACCACCCAGACCAGGGATTCTTATTCATGGGTCTGTGGACCCCTCTGGCCTGAGGGTAGAATTCAGGGGATCGGTGAACTTGGATGAGAGAAAAAAAAAATACTTTTTTTCCCATTAAACTCTAAGTGAAATTTGGCGGTACGAATACAGGCAAGAGATGTCAGTCTTAGCAGTATTTGCCTGGGGCTGTTACCAGCAGAAAGGGCAGATACTTCCATCTCATAAGAGGATGGGGCAGATCTCCTTGTTCAATGCATCCATGAAGATGCACATACCCCTTGGTCACAAATTCGTTTTTCATGCTTGATGACTATTTTAGTCAGCACTCTGACCTCACAGGACGCTGAGGCCTAGGGCACACGCGAAGTGCCCGCCCTTCCAGACTTTCCCCACAACGTACCCCAGAAACCCAAGACTTCGAGAGGAGAGGCAACTCGCTCAGTCATACAGCTAGTAAGTTAAGCGGTAGAGCCAACAGGATTTGCACGCTGCTGTCTCTTTTCCTTCTTAGGCTGCTAACTGTGGCTTTGAACAGTCACTTCCCCCACGCAGCCTGCGTCTTCCTATCTCTAAAGGGGAATCATCATCTTTGCCCCACAGCTCAGGTACCTTAAACCTTAGGCGGTTCTGGCTGAGAGGCCCCCCAGCCTGGCGCCGTGTGGTGTAGTTCTCTTTGTGGTCAGTAGGTGGCAGGCCGTACCAGGTATGAGGAGCCTGACCGCTCTCAAGGAAAAGGCCTGCGTCCGCCCGTCTAGTTCCAGCCGGAGCAGCTGGCCTGCTGGCAACGCGAACCTGGCATTCCCTCACATGAAGCACCCGGTGGTTGGACAGCCCTCACTCCTCGTACCTGTGCTGTCCTTTTTATTTATTTATTTGTATTTAGTTAATTTTTTTGTTTTTTTTTTTTAATTTTTTTTTTTTCAACGTTTTTTATTTTTGGGACAGAGAGAGACAGAGCATGAACGGGGGAGGGGCAGAGAGAGAGGGAGACACAGAATCGGAAACAGGCTCCAGGCTCCGAGCCATCAGCCCAGAGCCTGACGCGGGGCTCGAACTCACAGACCGCGAGATCGTGACCTGGCTGAAGTCGGACGCTTAACCGACTGCGCCACCCAGGCGCCCCTAGTTAATTTTTTTGAGAGAGAGAAGGGGTGGGTACAAGTGAGCGAGGGGTAGAGAGAGAGGGAGGGAGAGAGAGAGAATCCCACGAGGGGCAGAGAGAGAGAAACGGGGCTCACCCGAAGTAGGGCTCGAGCTCACCCGCGGGGAGTGGGAGAGGTTCGAACTCATGAACCGTGAGATCATGACCTGAGCCCAAATCCGATGCTTAACTGACTGAGCCACCCAGGCACCCCCTGTGTTGTCCTTTTTGGGGCACAGTCCTCCACATATCTGAGTTCGAGCTTCGCCATGTTTTAAGGTCTTGGCACGGTAGGAATTATCAGCCCCCTTTTACACGTGAAGAAACACATTCACGGAGCTGTGGGATTGGCCCAGTGAATTCATCTCCTAGCTCTGCTCTCCTAGCTCTGCCAGTGGGGCCCCGCGCTGCAACCTGAGCACACGAATGAGTCAGGCATGGAGCCTGCCCTCCCAGAACCCGGTGAGGCAGAGACTTCTACCCCCGGCGGCTAGACCCAGCAGTCATGGTGTAGGCGTGAAGGAAGTGCAGAGACCTGGTGGCCTGGCATGGGAAGAAGCCGTTCCTTCCTGTAGGTGACAGGAGCCATCTGATGTAGTCAGGCTTGGGTTTGGGGGCCGCACCTCTGGAGTGTCGTGTGCGGATTGGAGGAGGCTTGGCCGGAGCTGAGGCTTGGGGTCGAGGCTGCTGCAGGAGGCCAGCCGGGGAGCCTGAGTGAGAGCGGCAGCAGCAGCTGGGAGGCCTCTTTCTGAGACCAAGGCCACGGAAGTCAGAGTAAGGATTTAGTCAACAGATATTTTTAGGTACTTACAGTGTGCCAAGCACTGTTCTGGGCCCGAGGGATGCATAGAGCAAAACAGTAAAAAAGGGGGAAAAAAAAAATCTCAGCTCTGTCGTAGCAGAGGAAACATGTAAAGAAGTAAAATGCGTGGGGCACCTGGGTGGCTCAGTCATTTAAGCATCCGACTCTTGGTTTCGGCTCAGGTCATGATCTCACGGTTCGTGAGTTTGAGCCCCACATCGGACTCTGCACTGAGCACGGAGACTGTTTGGGATTTTCTCTCTCCCTCTCTCGCTTCTCCTCCCCCAGTCATGCTGTCTCTGTCTCTCTCAAATAAATAAACTTTAAAAAAAGGACCAAAAAAAAAAAAGTAAAACGCGTTAGAAAATGAGGACGTGACGGTCAAGAGGTGGTAAAGCAGTAAGGTTTAGTGTCAGTGGCTGGGGGTGACTGTTAAAGAGATCTGTGAAGGCGGTAGGGAGGCAAGCCGGGGAGACTCCTGGTGGAGGAGCACGTGGGGCCAGAGGAGTGTGGAGACTTGCCTGGTGGGTCCAGGGTCCCCCAGGGAGGACTCCCTGGAGATGCGTCAGAGTGACAGTGGGGCCAGAGCCGGGGGGCCTCATGGGTCTTAGTAAAGGCAGTGGCTTTCACTCTGAGTAAAACTGGAGCCACAGGGAGGGGTGTGGGGGCAGGGAGGGGTGTGGCCTGACATGGGTTTTACTTATTTTTATTTTCCACTTACGTGATGTGGGTTTAAATGGATCCCTCAGATGTGGCACAGAGGAGGGGGCAGCCTGTGAGGCCAGAGGAGAGGCCAGGGGAGTGTGGGGTCCCGGGGGCAGGTAGAAAAGCATCCCAGGGACGGGGCGTGGCTGTGGCAGGGTCTGCTGAGAGGGCACTCAGGGAGAAGGACAGCTGCCTCTGGATTTGGAAAGAGGAGTCGCAAGTGACAAAGGCGGAAGCAAGAGCAGGAGGGCCGAGGGTGCCCAGTCCCTAGTTTGGGCGACTGGTTGGACGCTCATGTCCCCTTCCCCGGTCAAAGCAGGAGCAGAGGGAGGACGAGCTGGTCCTGCGGAGCCAGCCCCGTTTGGCGGGGGAGGGCGGCTCAGCATCGTTCTTCCTTCACCAGGCACTGATTCCCTGGTGCCAGGCCCTGGAACAGTCACCCGCCCTACGTGACCCCACCCCACAGCGCCTCTGGGCCCCTGCCTTCAAAAGCAGGGACTCTTTGTTGATGGCACCTCCCTGTCCCCCTGAGGGCCACTGCCTGTCGGCTCCCCTTTTCCATCCCTCAGCTCCCAGGTAAGGAGCCTTTGGGGCCTCTGCCTCCCGGGCACTGTCTGGAACTAGCCCGGATCCAGATCCCTGTTCTGCGGCCACTAGACGGTTTACCCAACTTCGCCAACCTTGCCTGCTAAGCCCCACATCTCGGCTTCCAGCCCCTTCTGGCAGGCCATGCGGCAGGACCGGTTGCCCCCGACCCGCCTCCCCCATCCTCTCTTCTCCCCCTGCAGATAGAAGGCTTTCGGGCCACCATGGCACAGCGCCTGGTACGCATGCTGCAGATCTGCGCTGGCCACGTGCCCGGTGTCTCAGCCCTGAACCTGCTGTCCCTGCTGAGGAGCTCTGAGACCCTGGCCCCAGAGGACCTGTAAGGGCTGCTGGCCCCCGAGCCGCCGCTCCCCCCGCCTGGTGACTGGTAGACTTCCGCTGTCGCTGAAGACCGGGTCACGGCTTGGCGGGCCCTGGCTCAGCGGTCAGATGCCCGCACGACCCAACTCGTCCCAACTCGTCCGCGCTCCAGCGGGGAGCCCAGCTGGCGGGCCTGCAGCTCCTTCCCTCCCGCAGAGCCCGTGTCTTCACCCACCTGCCCGGATACATTGCCACTTCAGGCTCCATTTGAACAAAGCGTCCACGGCTCAAAACGATTCAGAAAACCGCTGGCCTCCTCCATCACCTTGATTTTGCAGATGAGGACACGGACTCGGAACAGTGAGGAGGGCCGGGCAGAGGGGGCATTGCACTCTGTGACCCAATCAGACCCACATCCTGACCTTGCCGTTCTTCAGGAACCTGGTGTTGCCGTTTGGAGCCTCAGTTTCCCCGGGTGCGGAGTGGAGGTCGTCCTGCTGACCTTGTTGCGTTGTGAGGACTGAGTGAAGTGACCGAGGGGACAAGGCTGTGGTTGTATTTCTCCCTCCACTTGTTGTGTGCTCTAGGTATTTCATAATCCGTTGTATCAAGCTGCCAGCCAAGTGCTCAGGGAACAGTAACCGTTGTTTGAAATCACACAGAACTGGGTTCAAAAGCTGGTGCAAAGCCAGGAATTAAACCGTTTGTGAACTCCTAAGTTGTGGAGAATTATGGGCTGGCTCCCCGCTCGGCAGTGAGAGGTTGTGCCTTGACCGTGGCTCCTCTTCTCCTTTGGGTCTAGTTAGAATTTGCCAAAGTGCCAAGGTCGGAATCCAGAAATGCTGTCAGCCAGGTCAGGGCTCCTGCTACTCCTCGGTGGCCAGCTGGGCACACAGGAGTTTGGGGGCAAACAGGGGTTGGTGGACGAGACCTCAGGAGGAGAGCCAGGTCTGGGCTCCCTTGGACCATGCCGGCTCCCCCCACCCCTACCCTGCTTGTCTGTGCTGGGGCCTCCTCGTGCCCCAGCCTGGCACCCCGGGCAGGGCCGGCACTGCCACAGCCCCAGCCCCAGCCCGTGCTCTTTGCGAGATTGGGCCGACTTGAAACTCATGGCGGGCGTCTTGAGGACAGGGCCTGCCCTTCTTTCCATGGGCTTCTGCCAGAGCTTGACCCAGCACCGCACCCCTAGTGCTCAGTAGGGTTTGGCGGCCAAACACCGGGCCGATTTGAGGCCACCCCGTGGGCCCCCCTGAGAACGTCAGCTGCGCAGATTCGGGTCAGGGTCCCCAGTGTCCCCAACACAGCAGGGCACCACACGCTCCAGTCTCCTCGCGCCGCTGCTCCTGTGACCCCCAGCAGATCTGTGAGGTGGACCATGTTTCCCTACTTCAGCTGACAAAGCACTGCTGTCACCAGAGGCGTGTCCTTGTCACACAGCCATTCGGGCAGCCGACCTCCGGCCCCACCTTCTTTTTCCTTCCAGTTGTTTTCTTACGTGCCTAATGGTTGAACAAAGGTTTGGGCACTTCTGGGCAGGCCCGGACTGGCAACACAGAAGTGGACGCACAGGCCTCATGCCCGAGACAGCAGCTATCGGGAAGGGCAGGCTCTTAGGGAGCCACTCGCTTGGGGCGGGGTCCGCACCTCAGGACAGGACTGCGAGGTGCCAAGGTGGCCATTAGCACAGGGGCAGACCTGCTGGAGGAGGGGGCGGGGAGCAGGGCAGGCGTGCTGCCCGTGCCAGGACAGTCACGGCTTCAAGCACGGGGCTCACAACACGCCCGCGGCCCACTCGAGGGGCTCCTCAGCGTCGGGGAAGGCAGGCCAGCTTCTGTGCTGAGGTGGACGCATCCAGGGTTGAAGGAAGAGGCCAAGGTGAGAGGTAAAAGTGGTTGCTGATCTCAGAGGAGATGGGCAGGATCGGCAGAGGTCCAGGGAAAGCCAGCCTTCTTGGTAGCCTGGGCCATAAAGGGTGGGGTTTTGCAGGGCAGCGTGGGGAGCAGGTGGAGGGCGGGCAGGTCTTTGGGAGCTAATGGAGCATGGCATCCAAGCAGGGGAGGAAGGCAGTGTGGATACAGCCTGCCTGCCTCTGCTGAGCATGTCCCTTATCAGAGACAAGGGGAAGTCCTCCCATAACCCTTAGCCTCCCCCCAGCCAGCATGGGGCACGTCCTCTCTCTCTCTCTCTCTCTCTCTCTCTCTCTCTCTCTCTCTCTC
>NC_064809.1:131578323-131593062 GCF_023721935.1 Panthera uncia | reverse complement strand
CTCTCTCTCTCTCTCTCTCTCTCTCTCTCTCTCTCTCTCTCTCTCGTCTCTGTGCCGTGTTTTCTTTGCCACCTGGTGCCATTTAACAAGAGAAGTGGCATCACACTCCAGCCAAGGACTTGAGAGCTTTCCAAGTGCCGGGGGAACACGATGCTGTCGACTGCTGTCAGCTCCAGCGGGCTTGGCAGGGGCCCAGGAGCCAGAGGCTGCCTCTGCCCCACAGCAGAGCTGAGCAATCAGTTCCCAACCAGCAGTTAGCGGCCCTCCCAGGCCTGCTGCCCCCGGCCAGGGAGTGTGGCTGCTCGGCCCTGTCTGGAGGCCAGGGATACGGCCTGGGAGGCAGTCCTATCAAGGGAAGTGATGGAAAACCAGTCTTGACGCCCCAGTGGTGCCTGGAATTGGTGCTTGGTGCCGTGTGGAATCACCACGGTGGAGGGAGACGGGAGAGGCTGCCCTTGGCTTCTTATGATCTCGTGACCTTGGGCAGGTCACTTACCCTCCCAGAGCCTCAGGTTCCTTATCTGTAGAATGAGATCAGGCTAATTAACACCTTTCTCCCCAGCCGGTGTCAGGACTGAGCGTGAGAAACCGTTATTTTAAACACAAGACTTTAAGCAAACGTCAGCACTCTCAGGCTGGCCTTGGTCTCAAGGTGGGCATGTTGGAGGCGGTTACAGGGGGTGGGCTAGCGGTCTGAATGGGTGGGCGGCCTGAGGCTCCTGGAGGAGAGGCCTTCGTGCCGGACCTCGAGCCGCCGCGTCCATGCTGTCTGAGTACGCGGAGGGAAGAGGGGGGGTCGGGCCCCTGCTGTATGGATGAGGTATCTGAGGCTCTCAGAGGGGCGGGGCCTGTTCGGGGTCCCAGGTTCCTTGTTCCTGGGGCCCACCCCAGGGAGCTCACACCCTCTGTAGGAGATGGCCCAGGCCTGCGTGTCTGGCCCTGATCTGGCAGTGTTTCCCACCCCTGCCGAGGAGGGGGCTCTGCAACGTGGCACCTGAGCCTCCTTCACCCCTCAGTGAGCAAAGGCAGGGGCGGCCCCGGGGCTGGGCTCAGACAGGGGACCCTGGTCACAGAGGGGAAGTGATGCAGTGGGAAAGGACCCAGCCTCCGAGTCTCACTGACTTGGGGTCTGTGGCCAACCTGCAGTGTGACCTGGGGCAGCTCACTTCCTGTCTTCCCGTCCCCACGGCCTCTTGAGGTTCTTGTAAGTCTCAGCTGCACCTGCCCCGTGTGTGCCCTCCACAGGCTGGTTGTGCCCAAGGGTGTGGGCGGCAAGGGGAGCCCTGGGGAGTTCTTGAGATAAAGGCCTGCCACAGCCTGCCCCTCCCCCCACGTACCTGGTGCTGGGCCAGGCCTACCTGACAGGCCCCCGGGCAGAAAGGCACCCTTTGCCCGAGGTTCCTGCTGGCTTAACCTCCTTCCCTCAGCCTCCCCTGCTGAGGACCAGCTCTGGAAGGGAGACAGGGTGGGTTGTCCCAGTGCCCCTGACCTGGACGGAAGGCAGCCTTCCTTGGAGGCCGCGCTCTTACATCAGAAGAAATGCCAAAGGCATTTGGGGATCCCTGGGAGCTAACATTTGGCAGATGCCCGTTCTGGCGATATAACGGCCCTGCAGAGCCAGGCCCAGAGGGCTCCCAGAACCTGATCATCCTCTGCCGTGTTCAGCCACACGCTCCTCAAGGGCTGGACCTGACCTCCTCCCACCTGCTGACCAGGAGAGGCCCCCACAGATGTGTGTGCCGTGGTAGCAGTGGTGAGAGCTCAGGACCGGGGGGCTGCCTGGCTCGTCCCTGATCCTTCTGACTCTGCTTTCCTCTTTGTAAAGTGATATTCACGATGCCACTTCCCCTACAGGGTTGAGGCAAGCACTGTGGATTCATGCAGGGCACAGGGCCAGGCAGGTGACTAGTCGGTACTGGCCACTGCCGTTTTCCTGGTTGCTGTGCCGTTCCCTGGGCCTCGTCTGCTCCTCCCTAGACATCCTGGGGGAGTCACTCTCCCCTCCATCCCTGTGTTCCAAGTTCTCAGCAAGCCTTCCCGGCCCCCCCCCAGGCCCTCCCTGCCACCCTTCCCTCCTGAAACTGTCTCCCCAGCACTTCCCAGCCCCTTACCCACTGTACGGTTTCACCATTTAGGCTTTGTCCCGGTTGTCCCCCCAGAACGTAGAACAGTGCCTGGTATATAGTGAATCTCAGTAAATATTTGGTGAACGAATGGAGGTGTCTGCTCACGGAGTCGGCCTGTGCATCATTCATATGGGACCAAAAACCTGAAGGAGGTCCAGAGCCAGCGGCCCTTGTCCCCACCTGGTGCCTTGAATGAGGCCTGAGGGAAGGCAGCCGCTGGAGAGGCTCCCTGCTCTCTCACCTCCCCACCCCTGCCTTACAGCAGCCTTCCACCTTCCACCTGCTGGCCCGGAGCCCAGGAGATGGGGACTCTACTCCCTGTGGCTGTGATGCTAATGAGCTGGGGTCTCCATTCTGACCTCACTTTGAGGGCCGTGTCCTCTATCTCCGGGCCATGCTGAGAACGGGCTGCCCTGGCCAGCAACCCCGAGGAGCGTTAGACTGCGCGTGTGTGTGTGCATGTGTGCATGTATGGAGGTGGGGATGAGGGCTGGAGGAGAGGCAGCTTGGGCGTGTGAAAATCTGGGCAGGGATCTTGTAACTGCTTCCTGGAAAGGCGTAGCTGCCCTTTGCACAGCTTGGAGTCAGGGGGAGAAGGGCCAGGGACTCTCCAGCCCCACAAGGACTTTTTATCCATCCTCTGCCTCTCCCACCCCTTGTCCTAGTGTCCAGAGGCCCAAAGCCACATTCTTCCCGCTGTCCCCAGCGAGAGGGACTTTCTGGCAGTGTCCTGTTTGCTAGAGCTAAACACACGAGAAAGGCAAAGGGAGTCTCTACCCTGGGGACCTTGGCCGCTCCTGCTCCTGTGACGAAATCGAAGGGGAGAGCCCACAGGGCCCAGGAGGGCAGGGAAGCCAACAGAACAGCTCACACTGCAGACCCCTGTATGAATCACAATACCCGCTCTTCTGCAGGAACTTACATGAGAATTTAAAGGCGCAAGGCAGGATAGGAGGAAAAAGTCCACAGGCTCCCTCTGGGGACAGCAGGGAAAGGCCCCTTCTTACTCACGGATTTCTGTATTGTTTGAGGGTTTTTTCATGAGAACGTGTTCAGATATTACAGAATTACAATAAAAGCAATTTTTACGTCAGGAGCACACGCATCCTGGGTCTCCGCGTACTTTCACAACTAGATCTAGGGGGCCGGGCGTCTCTGTCCCCCAGGGACTGCCCCAGCTTGACACTGAGCTGGCCCAACTGGCAGTTTCCTCATTTCCCCCACCCTGTCCCCGAGGCATGAAGGGTACCGGCCACGCTTCGCAGTCGGGTGGGCACAGACCCTGTCCAGACTCCCCGTTCGCACTGGGTCATCCCTTTGCCCTCGAGAGTCCCTGTTCCCCATCTGGAAAACGGACATTATAATACTGCCTGTGTCAGAGCCATTGGGAGGGTGTTTCGGGGGGAATTTGAGGGACAAAGATCGTTGGAGACTCCTTTTTCCCTGACCCCAAATTAATTATTTTTTTAAACAATTCATCAGTGAACGAAAACGTGAGAACACTAAGAGACATTCGATTAGGTAGGCTTTTTTCAGCTACAAAGTCCCTTATTTTCTATTCAGTACGTATGAGGTGATGATATCAAATTATTTAAAGTAAAAACTATCAGGGCACCTGGCTGGCTCAGTCAGTGGAGCATGTGACTCTTGATCTCGGGGTTGTGAGTTCAAGCCCCACGTTGGGTGCAGAGATTATTAAATAAGTAAATAAAAATAAATAAAAATCTTGGGGCACCTGGGTGGCTCAGTCGGCTAAGTGCCCAGCTCGGCCCTTGATTTCGGCTCAGATCATGATCTCATGGTTTGTGAGATTGTGCCCCACGTTGGGCTCTGCACTGACAGCACAGGAGCCTGCTTGGGATTCTCTGTCTCTCTCTCTCTCTCTCTCTCTCTCTGCCCCCTCCCTGCTTGTGCTCTGTCTCTTTCTCTCTCAAAATAAATAAACATGAAAAAGATTTTAAATAAAAATCTTAAGTGAGTAAAAATGATCAAAAGAACAAAAATTTGCAAAAACCACATTGATTTGCGAAACTAACTCCTCTCTCGGACACCACGTCTCCGTCAAGAAGTGACATAGAAGACTTGAATAAAGAAATTCCTGATCTTGACTGAAGAGCTGTGTAAACCAAAATAAGGACTACGTTGAGGATTTAACCTAATGTTTACCACATTGGTCTGTTGGGGAAATTTCTCTTAACTGCAGAGTCGAGATTCAAGGCCTCCTGCCCCCTCCCCTTTCAGGAGCCACGAGTGAAGAGGTTTGTCCAGGGCCAGGCACCTGCCCATGCCACTGACCTGGATCGCACATGCTTCTCGCTGTTACCCCTTTGTCCTGGGCACGTGCTCCGGGCACACAGGAGGCACCGAGGGAACGGTCGCTGTCCTTCTCTGGCTTGGGCCCCTGAAGACCACCTCCCGTGCTTTCTGCTGGAGCCGGTGCAGCCACAGTGAGACAGACAGAGGCCCACGCGGCCTGTGCAGAAGTGGCTCACGGAAGTGGCCCCAGGCCGGCCCCACCGGCCCACCCTCTCCTAGGGACGGGGTCCTCACGCCAGGTTCCCACAAGACTCCGTCCGCTCGGCCCGAAGGCGTGAGGTTTAAATGAGGCGTCCGGGTCCAATGTAAGGGCTCTGCGGTCCTGAGAGCGAAAGGTAGTAACGGCACCACTGTGATGAGGGTGGGGATTCCGCCCCCACCTCCCTGCCCCCGCTCCCCTCCAGGCCCCTGGCTCCCCCACCCCCTCACCGCACACCCACACTCGCACCCACACCCACCATCCCGGACCCACTTCTCCTTTGCAGCTGCCCTGCCGCCTACACCTTCCTGCCATGGAGTTGCTGGCCCGTGGGCAGGGGACGGAGAGGCAGTGGGCCAGGGCTCCTGGGGGTCAGCCGACTCAGGGGTCCGTGAGTCCTCAGGGTCCCCTGAGCCAGAAACCTGGGGACCAGCCTTTCTCGCCTCACTCCACAGCATCACTCTTTGCTCCTAAACAACTTCTATAGTTTTACTGTTTTTAAAATTTGTTTAAAGTTTAATTTATTTTGAGAAGAGAGAGAGCACAGGGGAGGGGCAGAGAGAGAGGGAGAGAATCCCAAACAGGCTCCGTGGGGCTTAATCTCCTGAACCCGTGAGATCATGACCTGAGATCAAGAGTTGGATGCTCGACCGACTGAGCCAACCAGACTCCCAGCTCCTAAACAGCTTCCAGATGGTTCCCCTCCCTGGTCCATAGTGTCCTGTCTCCAACTCTACAGCAGCCAGAGAGAAGGCCCCTTCTAAAGCAGAGTTCAGAGAAGCTCTCCTTTCACTCCAGCACCTCCTGGGGCTCCTCACTGCCCAGGAGCCTGAGGTCTGAGGCCTGGCCCATCTGCCTCCCCCCCCCACCAGTCCTTCTGCAGCATCCCCTGGGGCAGTGGCCATGCTGTCCCCTCTCACCTCTCTCTGCCTTTGCCCTTGCCAGTCTCTGCCTGGAAGCTTTCCCTACACCCTTGCAGCTGCTAAAGATCTACTCCTGCCCCCAAGCCCTTGCTCTGTCCCCTGGACAGTAATTCCTGCCTCTGTGCTCCCCACCCCAGACCTGAGTGCTTAGGGGTCTGGTATGGCCCACCAAATCTGTGCTGAGGCTCTCTGCCAGCCCCTGCCCCCAGGGAAGGGGCAGCAGGTGTCAAGGAAGGCAGAGGGGGCCTGTGCGTATGTCTGACGCTCAATCTGAGAGAGCTGTGGATGACAGGTGGGGGAACCCAAACACTGGAGAATAGAGACAGACAGAGGGGACCTCCGTGAGACACAGAGGCAAGCAGGCCAGGATACACACAGCCTTGGGGAAAGGAGTTGGGATGGGCAGGCTGCCCATGGGGTCTTGGTCTGTCTGTTCATCTGTCGGTCTGAGTCTCTCTCCTGCCTAGGATCTGGAGATGGAGCTGTCTGTCTTCGAACCCTCGGCTACCCTCCCCCTATCCTGACTGTGCTCTCTACTCCAGCCAGAGGGTCCCCACTATCACGCAGATCTGACTATGACACTCTCTGCTTAAAGTCCTGCATGGTTGGTTCCCCAGTGCCCTCAGCCAAAGCTCCTTAGCCCTCAGTTGAGGGCCCAGCCTTCTAACCCAGCACTCCCTGGGCCCGTCCACTGTTATGCTCCCCTAGACCCCCCTCCATCTGGCGAACGCCTCCTCCTCATCACCTCCTCTACAAAGCCTCCTCCCTCTCTCTCCATGTCTGCTGCTGCTGCTGCTGCTGCGAGGCACTGTCTTTCCCTAACATCCGAAGAACTGAACCCGCTCTGTCCTGGAAGAGCAGGAAGTTCCCCCAGAAGAGGAGGCAGGTGAGGTGGGGGGGACATGGGGGTTGGGGATTGTCTGGGGCTGTGGGCTGGCCTTGGGGAGAAGGACAGGGGAGGCCACCCAGAGGTCTGTGTCCTGACTACAGGGGCCCATCCTTTGCCGTCTGAGAGAAGGCCCCCATCTGAGCCCAGCACGGTCCCAGCGCCCAGCAGAGGGCGGCCCGCCCAGCATCTGGGGGTGATGGTTGAGTGGTTGAATGGAGGAACCACAGGTAGAAGAGAAGGTGTGGGGTGCAGGGCCTCGGGGCCCTGGCGGAGAGTGGTCCCACCCCAGCAGGCGGGAGGGCGGGGCACAGTGGGTGGGCCCCTCCCGGTTTCCTCCTCTGGCTGCTGAAGCCAGACTCAGTCCCGGCTGTGTGCGAGGCAGCATGGGCAGCCAGAGGAGAGGTGCCAGGAGCCTGCGGGGCAGGGAGGGGGCGGCCCCCACCAAGTGTGTGGCGGACAAGTGCTTTGACCCTCTGGTCCGAAAGTGCGTGGACTGCAGGCTCCTCCGGACGCCAGAACCCAGACCGGGTAAGAGTCGACCCGCTCTGCCAGCTGGTCAGCGGGGCAGCCCTGGGGAGGGGGAGGAGGTTCCTGCTACCGCTGCCCCACCGCTGCCAGAGCCCCAGGCACGGCCCCCATCTGCCCCAGGATGGGTGGGGAGGGGGCGACTGGGTCGATGGGGGGCCGTAAGCAGGGACCTGGATGGGGACCAGCGGTCACCACGTGGCCCTCACCGCCCCCTCTCTTTCCCTTCCCCTGTCCACCCCGCCCGGCCCTCCCTCCCCTCCCCGGCCAGCCTCGCCTCCTCCCGACCCTCCCCCTCCCCGGCCGTCCCTGCCCCCTGCCCCCTGCTCTCTCTCCCCGTCCGCTCCGCCAGCAGCCGGGCCTGGCAGCCTGGCGCCGGGGACCGCGCTGCAGCCGCAGGAGTCGGTGGGCGCGGGGGCCGCCGCCGAGACCGAGGCCGAGGCCGCGCTGCCTCTGCCCGCGCTGCTCTTCGGCGCCCCCGCGCTGCTGGGGCTGGCGCTGGCCCTGGTCCTGGTGGGCCTGCTGAGCTGGAGGTGGCGGCGGCGGCGGCGCCTGCGCGCGGCGGCTCCCCCGGGGGACCCGGACCCGCACCCGCACGGTGAGTTCTGCGGGAGTGGGGGCAGTGGGAGGGAGACTGGACCCCGGGGCAATGTGGAAAGGGGGAGGTGGGGGGGGGTGCGCGGGGCACCAGGGCGGGCTCTGAGGACCTCAGGCTGAGTCGGAGTGAGGGACACAGCTGTGGCCTCCCAGAGCCCTCTGAGCAAGAGACACAGGGCTCCCACACTTCTCCCTTCCCCCTGCGCTCCCCGTTTTGCCAGCGCCCTCTGCGCTTCCTGTCCTGAGGGCCCATCACGTGCCACCCCTCCCCACCCCTGCAGGGGGGAGTTCATGACTTATCTCTCCATTGGAGCTTCCAGAACAGGAGCGGAGGCGGGGGGAGGGGGGGGGGAAGGCTGTGATGCAACCCTGACCTTGCATTCCCTGCCCCCCCCCCCCCCCCACCAGAGCCCCTGGACGATGTCATCATCCATCCCCCGAAACCCCTTGATGCCACAGCTCCCGTCTGGCCTCCACCCAGAGAAGACCCAGCCAACACCCCACCTGCCCACAGCGTCCCTGTGCCAGCCACAGAGCTGGGCTCCACTGAGCTGGTGACCACCAAGACTGCTGGCCCTGAGCAACAGTAGCGACGGAGGGGGCAGGAAGCGACCCCTGTCCTCCCTGTGAGCTGTCAGCCAGGGGCCTGGAGGTTGGATTCGGCTCTTGACTGCAGTGCCCACCTGCCCCTTTTCTGGGAACCTGGCTGCTCCCCAGCTAACCCTGCAGAACCACAGACTACAGACCGCAGAGTTCAGACGGCAGCGCGTTGTATGGCATGTTAGCGTGTGGCTTAAAACCAGACCATCGCTGGCCGCCGTCAAAGGTGGTGGCTGAGCTCCTGTGCCTTTGTGTGGCTGGGGCACTCTGTGTAGGAGGTTTTTCTTTAAGTGCAGGGAAGCCACCGTAAGCCAGAATGAATCTAGGAAAATGACTGAGTAGGAGGATGCTTAATTTGTAGCTGGGTGTTGTATTTCTTTAATACTTGCTCTCGGAGCTGTCCTGCTTTAAAGCTGATGCAAATGGCAGTAATGAGTAACCAACTGAGGGGTTTGCTTCAGGGTTTAATAGAAGGTGATTTTGACAAAGAGCCTGGATTGCGCTGATTCTCGGGTATCTGTACCCCAGGGTCAACCCTGCGCTTGGCCCAGTCTTCTAGGACCTAAGATGCCTTTTTCACCCTCATAGCAGCTTCCAGAGCCCCCAGCTTGCACCGTGAGAGGAGGTATACAGCCCCTCTGGGGCTAGACTGCAAACTCATGATGAAGGCACACGGCCGAAAATCTCCCCAGAGACCCCACCTGGGGTCCCAGCTGCCTTCAAGGCACACTCAGCTGTACCTAGGGAAAGGCCCAGAACCTGCAAGAGGTTCCTTTGTTCAGAAGCCAGAGCGGGGCTGTGGCCTTGAACCAGCGGGACCTGATGCCCCTTGAGCTCCCCTCTGTCTGTGGTCCACCCTCCTCAAGCTAGGCCCCAAGTGCTGGGGTCACTTGGCCATTCTATGCCAGCCCCTGGGATCACCCATTGTCCTAGGGGAACTGCTCCTCCGACAGCAGTGCCCCCTGCTCTGCGGCCCGAGGCTGAGACCATCTCCTCTAGTTGCGGACCATGCTACACTTGGTCAGGTGCTGCCTCTCCTACTGGCCCTCCAACACAGGGTTAGAAACTCCTGACCGGATTGGACAGTCCTTGGGACTTGTCACAGCTTAGCGCCCTCACAAGAAGCGTGGACTAGGAGTCAGAAGACGGAGTTTTGGGTACCATTGTGTCTCACTGGAGAGCCTTGGCCATGCTCTGTTGCAGGCATCAGATGCTTTCCGCCCACCTCTCCCTGACCTTCCCGGCAGACCTTCACCCTTCCCGCCCACCCCCCTTCTCAGCCCAGAAGATGGTCTGGAGCCTCCAGGACCCTGACCCTCACACTGAAGTCTTCCTAGCCACTCCCTCCCTGAATGCATCCCAAGTGCCCCTATCCGCAGGCTGCCAGGTGGCTGGGGTAAGGTCAGGTGGCTGGCGGGAGGCAGGAGGGTGGGAAGCAGGCCCAGACATCCAGTCCCCTTCAGCTCGGGATCGGGGAGTCTGAGCTGTTCCTCCTGGCCACTCCTACCTCCCACTCACCTTTTCCACCGCAGTGGGGGACCGGGCCCTGGAGGTAAAACACGTGCGTAAAACCCCTCTGGGGTCCAGACATGCAAACCTCTGGCACCGCTGTGTCCCAGTCAAACCCCAGCTTCCCCTCTGGTCTCGGTTTCCGTTTCTGAAAAATGGGGGGTTGGATGCAAAGTGCTCCTCTGGGCTTATGGCCCTTAGAGGAGAAGAACCGGAAAGAACCTTAAAGAATCCTTACCCCCACCTCCCTCCATTTTATAGATGAAGAAATTGCCCAGAAGAAGCAAGTTTCCTGGGAGAAGAACCGGGAGCAGAGGTGGGCAAAGAGGGGGCCAGTCTCCCCCAGGCCCCAGTCGCCCAGGGGCTTCCAGTCCCTGGCTCTCTGTCCGGGCAGTGCTTTCTAAGGAGTCTTCATGAAGTTACTGCATTTGACCTTAATGACAGCACCTGGAGGAGGGCATGGGTATTTGTTTGCTTTAAAAAAGGTTTTTGTGTTTTGTTTTTTTCATTAGAAAAAAAAAGGGACGCCTGGGTGGCTCAGTCGGTTAAGTGTCTGACTCTTGGTTTCTGCTCAGGTCACAATCTCACAGTTCATGGGTTCAAGCCCCACACCGGGCTCCATGGTGTCAGCGTGCTTGGGAATTCTCACCCTCTCTCTCTGGCCCTCCCCCAGTCACTCTCTCTGTCTCTCTCTCAAAATAAATAAATAAACCTAAACACAAAATCGAGACCTGATTTGTTGACATTTTGGAAAGTTCGACAGTGATCCAGGGTGGAGTCTATGGAGAAATGACCCATAACTGGTGGGTTCTCTATGTGGTTGTAATTACATAAACTCATATCTTGGCGGCCATATTTGGTGAGTTTTCTCTTGTCTTTAAATACTTTGCAAACAAGATTTTCAATATTTGTAGAGTTTTCTGCTTGAGCCTTTGGTTGATTTTGGTTTTTGCTGTTGTAGCTGTGAGGCAGGAGTACCTCCTCGACATAAATCTTTGCCCGAGTTTTTTTAGGGCCCCTGTTGGTTGAATTGATCTGCTGAAAATCTGATTTCCTGAAAATCTAAATTCTGTTCATGTCCATGAACAGGGATTAGATGTCCCATTTTGCAGATGGGAAGAACGAGGCCCGGGAGATGAAGGGATCTGGCCCAAGCTGCACTAAGCAGTGGTGGAGCTGGGCCGTACCCAGGCTCCTGTCCGTGTCCAGAAGGTCATTGGCCCAGGTGCCCTCCTTGGGAGTGCTGACTCCAGGGATTGATTCCAGGCTTTACGTCTTGTTTACATCACTGCTCAAAGATTTCTTTCCCAACTGGTCTCTTTTGGCTGTAAGAGGCACCCAAGATAGACTTTGGAAAAACTGCTTGTTGGGTGGGAACCAGCTGCCCCTCCCCCAAGCCTGTGTTTCTGGCCAGTTTTTCCTGAAGGAGGGTCTGGTTTCCCCGGGGTCCCCAGGGCCCAGGCAGGTGGAGGCGGGGTTGGCTCAAGTCTCAGTTCCTCCTGGGGCTTCCTGCAGGCACTTTTCACTTCCTGCCCAGCAGCCCTGGGCTCTGGGCTCCTGGTGGGGGTGGGGAGGCCCAGCTGGGGAGGCCAGGGAGGAAGGACTTGACCCCTTACCTCCCGCTGTCTCAGCAAGGATGGCCCCACACAGCCCTTGCCTTTAGAAGCTGGTGGCATCTCTCTGAGCCCGTCTCATCTTCTAAATGGAGCCCAAGGGCCAACCAGCTGTCCGAGATTAAAGAGGTCATGTGGCAAGTCGGGTCCTCATCCTGGAGTGCCTCCATCCCATCCTTCCCTGGGACGCAGACACTTCCTGCCCGGAGCCCCCAACCCTCAGAAATTCTCCTGGAAAGCTAGTTTCCCAGAGCTGGTCTGAGGCTCTAGTCTCGGCAGTTACCACTCCCACCGCTCATCCATTTACTGTCCCACTGATCACACCAGATCCAAACACACCCGCTCTGTGCCAGGGCCATTCTGGGCAATACCTGGAGGGTGGCCTCAGGCCCCACCAATAGGTCCTAGTGCAGTGGGAGAGATGGAGTGAGACACAGGGACAAAGCTGGCAATCCCTGCCAGACCCAGGGAATGCCCCAAACAGGGAGGTCATTAATCCAGCATCTAGAGCATGCTTTGGACCGTGGGAGGTATGCCCTGAGTCTTGCCCAATTTTCCTACTGGAATGGAGCAGAGAATGGGCATTCCTGGCCCAAGGGACTGTGGAAAAAGGTACAGAGGAGAGGGCACAGAAGGGGTCAAGAAGCAGGCCACAGGGGCAGGGGGAGCTAGAGGGTTGGGCACCATGGCCTCTGAGTGCCAGGTGAGGCTCAGAATCTTCTTGGCACATAAGGGCACCCATCCTCAGGGAACCCAGGTGCTTCTCCAGCCACACCATTTAGCGTCTCACCATTCCCTGTCCCGTTCCCTCTGAGAGCCTCCGGGACCCTTCTGGCACTCCTCTGGCACTCCTCTGGCACAGGGTGGGAGCTCACTCCCATTTGCTCTTTTGTGGGTGGCTCAGGCCACATTCGTCCTCACTCAGGGCTGAAATCTGACCTCTCTCCAAGCTGTGCCCTCTCCCCAGCTGCCTGGTCCTGACCTGGCGCTGAGGGTGAGGGCCGGGTAGGAACGACTGCCCAGGGTCACGCGAAGAAAGGGTCAGGGAGGAGCCAGGAAGACACATGCCCACGTTCCCAGCCCAAGCTCTTTCCCGGGGCTCTGCAGGGGGGAAGCTGCCCTGGGGACGCCCCAGGGGTCCCGGGGCCCAGAGGGCCTCTGAACATCTCCTCCTTCCCTTGAGCTGCAGAGAGTCTAGGATCTAGGAAGATGGCAGCGACTCCAGGGCAGGTGAAAGTCTCTCTCCGCGACTCCTGCGGTCAGCCCAGCAGGTGGCACCTCGACCGCCGGCCGCCTGGCTCGGGGAGCTGGGCTGCGGGACGGAGAGGGTGGGACCAGGACGAGAGGCGCGGCTGAGGGCGGGGTCGGGGAGGGAGGAGGGGCTGACGGACCCCGAGTCTCAAGGGAGTAGGGAAGGGGCGGGGCCGGGGCAAGTAGCAGGAGGGGGCTCCGGGCCGAGGGGCGAGGAGAAAGGGCGGGACCTGGTGAACGGCGGGACCGAGACCCACAGCGCCCTCTCCAAGCCCCGCACCTCCACGCTCACGCGGGGCTCCCGTCCTCACGTGTGTCCCGTGCCAGGAGAGGCCTTGTTTGGGGCGAAGTGTCTATGTCGAGGAGCGCAAAACGCCTCCCCCACCCCGGGCTAGGAACCGACTTCAGAATCCTGTCCAGGACCGGGCAGGCCGGCGGGACAGGGCGGGCCTGTTCCAGGTGGGTGGACGCGCTGTGTGGCCTCCGCTGAGCCCTGTCCTTAGTGGCCAGCTCCAGATTTGCATGTTCACTGGGGCCTTTGGAGGGTCCTGAAGGGGGAGAGTAATGCGGGTAATTCAGGTAATTCCAGCTGTGATGTCCTGAGCGTGACTCCGAGGCAGGGGAGGGGAGGGTCAGGGAGAAGGTGCGGCGGGACCGGAGGCTACACCCCAGCTCCCGGCACCACTTCCATCATCCCCCCACTCATGCCGCTCCCTGGCGACCTCAGCCTGGGTGCCCCCTCCCTCCCACAGGCAGCTGGAGCCTGAGTCACGAGCTGCCTCTCGGGGAGACAAAGGAGCCAGGAGCCCTCCCCTCCCGACCCCCTCCCGGCACTGGCATAGGCATCTGTGTTAGCAGCAAGTCCTTAGTTCTCTAGAATCTGCTTTTTGGGTAACCCTCCTTCGTGGAAGAAATGAAAACAAAACGGGCTTGGGAATGTGGCCTTTGAGGCTCGTGGATGGCACCCAGAGTGGCAATCGTCATCTCAGCATGGCGGCAGTGGGAGCCCCCACCCGACTGCATGGACCCGGTGTTTCTCCATCTGGGGCCCATTTGGCTTCTCCCTGCAGCCCTGCTGAAGAGGTGCTAGCAGCCCATCTTGCAGATGAGAAAACTGAGGCCTAGAAAGGTTGAATGGCCATATTAGAGCAGGAATTCCAACCCACATTACCCCAAAATGAAGGATAAATAGGCGCTGTCTGTGTGAGGGGCTGGAAAGGCATTCCAGGAAGAGAGAACAGCGCGTGGAAGGCCCGGGGGATCCTGTAAGAGTCAGGGCACACTGAGTGTGTTATCAGGGTGTAGGAGCACTTCCCTGGGCTCTGGGCTGGGGTCCTCCAGCTGCTCTCTCTTTTTATACTAAACTGGCCAGACAGTAGGTTTGGGCCTCACAGCGAAGGTTCCAAGCCAGACCCTGGCCCTTCCTGGCCGTGTGCCAGTCACAGCAAATCATTTCCCCTCTCTGGGTCTTGGGTTTGTCTCTAGGAGATTCCAATTCCCTGGCCCACCACTGGGCAGACTGGTCACTGACCCACAATCTAAAATGGAGACACCGAGGGCCATCCCAGGCTTTCCCTAATGTCCGTGACCTCTCAAGACCTTGAGCCTTGCACAGCCAGAGCCGGGCACCAGGCAAGGGCTCAGCAGCGTAGGAAGAACATGTGTGCACAGGGGCATCCACACTAACACACGTGTGTACTCACTCATGATACATGCCCATGGTGGAAGGAAGGCCCTCGTAATCATGCTCGCACCAGACATGCACTCTGGCTCACATTCGCGAGCACATTTAGACACCCTCACACTCAAGCTGCCAGAACTCAGAGCTGGGGGCGGGGCGGGTGCCCTTCAGGCACAGAGACACACGGCTCCTCTGCCCGCCCCGTGGGGCTCGCTGCAGATGCCAGGGGTTATTTTAAGCCTGGATCAATGGGCGATTTTTGGTGACACAGGCTTGGTGGGGGGGCAGGCAGAGGAAACAAGAGGCAGGTGCCCTGGTGCTGTGCTGTGGAGAGAGACCCCAGCGTCCAGGGAGGACCGCCTGGGCAAAGGGGTCAGTCTTCAGCTGAGCTGCTCCATTTCTAGATCCCCTCGCCCAGCAAATGTGCGGGCACCTGAGAGGCAGTGCCATGCAAATGAATGGCCAGATCCCAGGACTCAACCAGTCAGCTGTGGTCTGTCTCTGCATTTG
>NC_064809.1:131538987-131573323 GCF_023721935.1 Panthera uncia | reverse complement strand
CCCCCCCCCCCCCCGCCAGGCAAGCGTCAGGGTCTCTCCCTGTGTAGAAAGAGGCCTGAAACGTGGGGGACACAGATTTGTTGCCGCTGAGGCCAGGACGGGTGTTGGCTGAGTCTGAGCTTTGTGTGAAGCGGGGGTCTATAGGACCCGGGTTCCCTTTCTCAGCTAGAATGGGGACTCTGGGATTCTGTGTCCTCACCCTGAAACTCTCACCGACACCCACACACTCACACACTCACATCCCCCCAGCCACCCCCATGTCTTGGGGCCTGTGCCCGCCTCACCTACCCAGATCTAGGCTCCTTTTGGATACGCGACAGGCTGGTATTTAGAGGTGACAATAGAAGCCCCCAGGCCTGGGTGCTTCCCACCTCATAGACTTGAGGGGCAGGGGATGAGGGCTTCCTAGGCACTCCGCAGCACCTCTGTCTCCCAGACCACCTAGCCCACCCCCTAGTAGACAGCTGTAGGGCAGAGCTGGGGGGTGCTGGCCTCAGCTACTGTGCTGCCTCGGGCGATGTGGAGGCTCTCATCCTGGCTTCTGGATGCTACGGGGGCAGGCCCTGAGTTTGGAGTCCCTCATGCAGGGCCAGGAGGAGAAGACAGGGCATGTCCTTGATTACAACGGGGCAGCAGGAGCTGAGGGCCGTGGCGGTGTAGAGCGGTGGCTTGGGCAGTCTAGCTGATGTGTCCACCTAGAACCCACTTCATCCACAGGGGACAGTGAAGCAGGTCTGGTGATGCTTTAGGAAGAGCTGGCCCACTCCCGATGTGCTGTGTGGCCTAGGCCAGTCCCTTCCTCTCTCTGGGCTTCAGCTCCCATATGCCCTCTTTTTTCTCCTCTGGGGAGACCTGAAGCCCAACTTGAGCTCATGTGTGGGCATGTGCTGAACCCCCGCCCTCTCCCCAAGTCTCACCCTTAATTCTGCCGTGTTGAGGTCGACGGTCAGCGCCCCTCCAGCTCAGAGGGCTGAGAAGGGAGTTGGAGTCTGTCCCTAGAGAAAGCTTGTGCTGAGGCCCAGAGGCATGAAAATTACTCAGGTGTTTGGGAGAGCTGGCAGGTGCGGGCTTGCACAGAGATGAGGCCACAGGGGTGGGCAGCTGAGGAGTGGGCAGGACAGGAGGCTTTCAGCCAAACAGTACCTACCCTAGGTGTCGCACCTCTCGTGTGCTTCTTCACGAATCAGCCATCTGAGTCCTCAGCACCTCGGTCTCCCCCACCCCGCCCCGCCGAGGTGGGAAGGTCAGAGTGAGCCAGAAGAAAATCGTGGATTCTGGGCACCAAAGGCAGCTGGCCTGAAGGCTGTGTCTGGCTGTCTGCAGGGAAGGCTCAGTCAGACGCTGTCACAGCTGGGTGGGGCTGGGTGTCCTGGTACCAGGCAGGTGGCTGCCCAAGGTCACATAGTCTTTGGCGCTAGGCTTCCACCCTGGGCTCTCCTGGCTCCTCCCTCCCCTTACGTCTGTTCTCCCCTCTGTGCCTGTGTGACAGCTTTGTCCCGGGGGACTCGGCAGAAGCCCCTGCTGCAGGAAGGGAATTAGGTTAAGCAGATCAGGAAGGCTTCCTGGAAGAGGAGGGATTCCGGTGGGGTTTGAAGAATAAGTAGGAGTTTTGCAGAACGAGATGGAGGAAAAGATTGTTGGCCCAGGGAGCAGTGCAAGCAAAGTCCAGGAGGCTGGTGCACTTGAAGAGCTTTCGTTGGGAGAGGAGGCTCCACTCGGAGTGTCTTGGAGAATGGACTGTGGGAGCGGGGGAGTCTTTGGAAAACAAGGTAGCCCTGGTGACATGTGACCCCATTAGAGTTTCCTCACCTGCTCTGGAAGTGGCCATGTGTTGGGGCCACAGGTCATGCCTGACAGTGGAGACTAGATGTGTGAGAACAATCACAGGGAAGAAGGGGGGCCAGATGGGTTGAAAGGGTGACAGTGGTGGGAGGGCTGGCCTTGGGTAGGCCAAGGCCTGGCCAGTGGGGAAGCAGGAGGTTGGGGGGACTGCCTCTCATCACTCTTCCCCCACAGGACACTGACAGAACTTCTGAAGCAGCCGGACCCCCAGGAGCCGCTGCCTCCACCTCTGGGCCCACCTCTGGGTAGCTGTGTCCAGGTGCAGATGGGGGATGGCCTCCCCAGGGGCTCCCCCAAGAACACAGGTGTGCAAGCTGGTGGGCCAGCATATGTCGATCCACAGCACAGGCCTGGGAGCAGAGGAAGGGGTGTGTTGAGGGGTAAGAGGCTCTTAGCTCTTTCACAATTGGAACGAGCTGCCTGCCTCTGCAGGCGTGTGAGTCGGGGCTGGGCAAGCCGGTCAGCTCCCCTTGGTGGAGGGAGACCCTCTGAGGTGTCCAGCAGCTTCCGGTCAAGGGGACTCTGTGAGGAAGCTTCCAGATTCAGGGATCTGGAATCAGGCTGTGGTTCTAGGCCTTGGCTCAGTGCCCCGGGGTCAGCTTCGCACCAGCCTGTGGACGCCTGTGGGCCTTTTCCTCCAGGCTGGAGCTTCCCTCTTGGGCTCTAGCCGGTGAGGCGGCAATCCCGCTCCCCTCCCCTGTATGGGTTCTAATTTTCAGACGTTAACTCCATCTCCTGAGAAGCAGGTCCTGGGACCCGATGCCTGGCCCAAGCTGAACATGCTGAGGAGTCATCCATCAGGCTAGCACCCACTCAGGGCTGGCTGCTATTTTTTTTTTTTTTTTTAATTTTTAAATGTTTATTTATTTTTGAGAGAGACAGAGACAGACTGTGAGCAGGTTAGGGGCAGAGAGAGAGGGAGACACAGAATCCGAAGCAGGCTCCAGGCTCCCAGCCGTCAGCACAGAGCCCGATGCGGGACTTGAACTCACGAGGTGTGAGATCATGACCTGAGCTGAAGTCAGAGGCTCAGTCGACTGAGCCACCCAGGCGCCCCAGGGCTGGCTGCTATTAATCGCGTTATTCTGAGCCAGGCCCTTTTCCAGGCGTTGGCGATTCTGCCATCAGGTTAGGTTTGGCTCTCAGTCCCGCCCAAGTAACCATCCCCCAAGTTCTCACTGGGGAGGGGGCCGCGAAGAGGTGGTCGTGCAGGTGGAGAATGTCCTCCTGTCAGCAGGCCGGGTCTCCTCTTCCCCCTCCCCGCTCCAGACAAGAAACGCCCCAACAACGTGCCCCTGGGGTCAGCGACACCAGGACCCCTGCGTGGCCCCAGGCTGCAGGACGGCGGCAGCATGACGCTGCAGAGGGACTACGCCAAGTACGCCACCCTCAAGGCAGCCGCGCTCAAGGCCGCAGGTGAGTGGCCGGGTCTGTGCGGGAGCGCCTGGCGCCCCGGGTATCCAAGCTCCTAGATGACAAGGCTTGGGTCCTGGTTCGAGTTCCACAGTTGCCAGCCTTGCGGGTCAGCGCTCCAGCCAAATATTGTATCGGGCCTACGCAGCCAGTCGGCTCCCGCGCCTCGGCCGTGTCGCGCACCCTCGCCGGGCCACCAGGCTGTACCCCACCGAGCCCGGGGCGTGAAAACCCGCGTCTCCCAAGGCGGGTCCCGGGCCTGTCCCGCCCGCGAGGCCTGACTTTCCCTGTCCCACCCAAGAGAGGGCTAGGCCCCGCCCCCGAGGCGTGGCTTCTCCCTGCCCCGCCCCGGGGCCGCTGGGACCCCGCCCCCCGGCCCTGACCTCGCCCCCTGGCTCGTCCCCACTATCCCCGCAGAAGCCACCCCGCCGGACTTCTACCAGCGGTTCCCCGCGACCGAACCTGCCCCGCTGACCGTCCCGGCGCGGCCCCAGCGGCCCCGCGAGGACTTGCCGGCGCTGCTCGACGCCTGCCCCTGGGCCCCGCCGGGCTACGCGCCCCCCGCCGGCCTTGCTCCTTCGGGCCACTACAAGGCCTGGATCGCCGGCCGCCTGGCCCGGCCCGCCCCCCGCGGCCACCTGGCGGCTCAGGCCTCCCCCGCACCCCGGCGGCCCGGCCACGCGCCCCGGCGCCAGTTCAGCGTGGAGAAGCCGCCCGAGGCCTTCGGCCCGCAGCCCCCTGGACTTTACGGCAGTGCAGGCCGCGGGCCCCGGCACCTGAGCACTAACAGCAAAGCTGAGGTCACCGTGTGAAGACAGCCGCTGGTTCTCCCGAATCATCGCAATCTCCGGGGCGCCCTCATCTGCCTGGAGGCCGCCGTGGGCCGGTTCCCGGGGCCCATACCGTGGGGGAGGAGAGGCGCCGGCCGTGCCTGCCCTCATGCCTGCCCAAACTGGACTGGGGCCTTGGAGCCTGCAGGGCTAAGAAGGGGCCCGCTGGGTGAGGCCAGTGGTTCTGTCCTTGGGGCCTTAGGGCCAGGGTTCCTCGTGTAAATATAAAGCCTTTTCTGTGGCTCCCATCCCTGAGAATAAAGGAGCCCCAGCCTGGCTCTGAGAGGCACGGATGGTGGAAGCATTGGTCATTGACTGGACAGACGGCGGTACGGGCAGAGGGCACAGCGTGTGCAAGAGCAAAGGACTGCTCCTGAGAGCTGGCGGGCAAGTGTCCTGGGAGCCAGGGAGAGGTGGCTGGAGAGGGTAGTCAGGGCTGAATGCCAAGCTTAATGTCCATACCAGTGGGAGCCATGGGGGAGGGAGCACTTGGGCCCCAGCCACCTGGAGGCTCCCGAGCACAGGGGAGAGGGCTGTGGGGAGCCTGAGGCCCCCTGGAGGGTCCATGCCCCTTACTGGAGGTGAGCCCCTTCCGGCCAGTCACTCTACATCTTGAGTTGGTTAAACCTAGCTGATTCTCACTGACACGGTCTGGCCCTGAGCCGGCACCTGGCTTGCAGGCCACTTGGCCAGCTTGGTCCAGGGCCACCCCCCTAATGGGTGTGGGCAGTGGGCCAAGTGGACAGCTGGTGCTCAGGATGGGGGAGCCTCCTCCCAGTAGCTGCTGTAGGGGGGAAAGGGGATGGGGATGCTGGACGCGGAGCCTTGGCAGTGACCCCACCGGGGTGCTCACACAGGCTTGCATTGCCAGCTCCCCCTTCCTGCCAGGTGGGCTCTGGGTAGCTGGCTGTGGCTCAGGGCAGTGCCAGCAGCCTGGGTGCATCGAGTTCCTTTGTGCCAGGGATGGTTGGGAGGTTGAGGTCTGGGTTATGTCCCTCACTGTGTGACCTCAACGAAAGCCACCCAGTTGGGCCTCTGTTTCCCTCCTGTGTGCCCTAGGCATGATATATATATATATATATATATATACTGTTTTAATAACAATGGCCACCATCTATTGCTGTTTCTTTTATTTAATCCTTGCAAAAGCCCTATGGGTGTGTGGCTTTACAGATGAGGAAATTGAGGTTTTGAGACCCAAGTAACTCGCCAAGGTCACCCAGCTGATTAGGACTCCTGTCCTCTGCCGCTGTGAACCTGATGAGCGGCAGGCAGGGCACTGTGGGGAAGAGGAAAGGTATGAACGTGTGTGCCGGCAGGGAGGGGCTCCGCTCCGGGGGTTCGTGGTCTCAGATCTTCCTCCTGCCGCGCGGGGCCGCCCTGAGGCCCCCCAACCCCCAGCTCTTCACCTGTAACAGGGCCCGCCTCACTAGCTCTTCTGGCTTTTGAGGAAACCAAGGCTCAGAAGCCCCAGGACAGAACAGGGTCAAGAGTCTACGGTCCTGCCTGCAGTGAGGGCCCAGTGGCGTTAGGGGAGAGAGCCCTCACACCCTCAACTGGGGGTACGGTGCCCCGGGGCCTGTCTGGCAGCTGTGTAGAGGGAGGTGGAAGGGGGGTGGGTACTGAGTCATGGAGCCTGCCAAGACTCGAAAGATCAGGTTCCTGGGTCATCGGCCACTCACAGCCACCCACCCTGGCGGCACAGGCCTTGACGGGGCTTTGTTGGGAGGTGGGTGCAACCCCTTGCTCATTCGCAGTCCCCAGGACCCTAGATCTCCATCCCAGGACTGCCCTTCGGAGAAGACTTCTCAGCCAGGCCAGGTCACTGACCTTGCTCTCCATGCTCCATGCTCATCCCCAGGTCACTCCGGACTCCTCCGCTTCCAGCCCACTGCTGCTCCTCGTGGTCTTGCCTCTCGCCAGCCTCATAAGGCACTTAACTGTACATGGAACTTTGTGTGTGTCATGTCACCGAAACTGGCCAACACGTCTATGGGCACTTAAAGGCAGGGACTGTCATCCCTGTGGGGCACACGTGGAAGAGGAGGCAGACAGAGGTGATGTCCTGCCCCAGGCGACCAGCTGGGTACAGGAGCTGGACCTGGATGTGACTTGTGGGCAGTGAGCCCTCAGGGGGGATGGGGATACAGCCAGTAGCGGACAGATTTCTCTCTGAGGGGTGAACACGCATGGGCTTGGCACCCCAAATCTGAAACAGCCGCTGCTGTGAGTGGCCAGCTGTGTCCTGGATACAGTGGCCTCTGACCCAAGCAGCACCTCTGGCTGCCCTTTTATCCCCGACTCTGTTCCAGCCCAGGAGTGCACGCCAGCAGCCGGCGTTGTAAGGAAGCGGGTGGATGGTCGAGGAAGGTCCTTCCAAATGAAACCTTCCGGGAGCCTCTCAGCAGAGAAGGAAGGGCTGTCCTCAGTCCCCGACCCACCAGAGGCCAAGCCTTGCAGCCACCTGGCTGAATCACCACGGCGGTCACACTACAGACCCTCACACGCCTCATGCTGGGTGGTACCGATCTGTTTATTGAATAACCTACATCCAGGACACAGTGAACGATTCCATATCAAGGAAGCCATAGGTGTATCCCCCTTTCAGCGAAAAACTACCCCCTCCCACCCCTAAACGATAATGAGAAAAGGCACGGTATATACACATGACACAAGGGCTGGCTCGCCTGGTGGGCAGGGGCCACGACTTACAGTGTGTGGGGGGAGGGGCAGCAGGGAAAGAACGTGGGTAAGGTCCAAGCTGAGCCACTCTAGCCTGTCCTCGGCATCGGGGGGAGCCCCCGCCCATTCTCTACCCCAACTGGCCTGAGGGGTGAGGAACACAGGCAGGAAGGGAGGGAAGGCAGCCCCTCTCAGCCTCCCGGAAGGTTCTGAGGTCTCAGGCAGTCCTCAGGTCCTGGGAGAAATGGCCTCAGGGGCTGGGCACCAAGCCCGGGGATCCAGAAAAGTGGGACCACTTTTCCTCCAAGGACCCTCATCGAGGCAGGGGCCTTTATTCCTAGTGTTTACCCCGAAAAGGGGATTGTCACTGGGGAGAGACTGGGGGTTGGTCCCTGCCACCCTGGCTTATTTTCAGGTCAAGAATTCGGGATAAAAATAGACTGTGGAGGTACGAGTTGGGGTGGGAGGGAATTGAGAACCCACACTGAAGGCCCCCGGTCCCCAGTCCCAATGGGTGGCTTCATGTCTCCCAGCCCCCTGGGCCTACCCTGAGCTTGCGCTGGCATCCCAGGGGGCGGGGGAGTGGGAAGGAACAGGACAATTAAATAAGATACCATTTATTTTTTAAAAAATTAAAAAATAATGCCGACATTATTTCATCCAACCCCAGGCCTGCCCCCTGCCTCCCACTTGCCTCCCCAGAGCTGGGCCTCCCTCCTACCCTGGCTGTCCTGTGTAATGAAGAGAAAACAATGAACTGGCTTTGTCAGGCACAGGGGAGGGGACACAGACCCAAGGAGAGAAATAAAGATACCACAGCAACTCAGCCCTGCATCACGGCAAACCCAAGCACATGGATATAAAAACATCTGTATAAAAAGGGGGAAAGGGGCACGCTGGGCACAGTGCCAAGGGTGAGGCGCTTTAGTGCCCAGAGACCTATGTCCCCCACAGGGAAAGCCTGATAAAAAACAAGGAAGCAGGAAAGGGGGGGTGGTGTCTGGAGGAGAGAAAAGCTGGGGAGGGCTGAGGGCTGGAGGCAGGGACCAGGCAGCTTGGGAGCCCCCTGCCACTTTTAAGTCAGGAAACTCCCCAACTCCTGCCCTGCTCTTTCCTCTCTCAGACCCATGGGGCCCTGGACCACGTGTATCTGTCTACAGCAGCTTTTGGGGCTCTGCCCAGGGGCCTACCGGGCTGAGGTGCTCCACGAGCCTCAGCAGGCAACAGCTCAGAAGACAAGGCTCATCCCACAACTCCCAGAGGGAGCAGAGAGATCGAGAGACAGGGAGGAGGGAGAGAGACTGAGAGACAGAGGGAGGAGGGGGGCGGGAGGCAGGGGCTGAGGTGGGCAGAACCCAGGGGTCAGGAGGCGGCGATGGCAGTGCCGCCCCCCAACTTGACAATCATCTGCTGGCAGTCGTTGCACGAGCGCCGGTCGCCCGCCTTCTCCAGGGTGCGGGCTGCCTCGGCCAGCAGCACGGCCCGCTGGCCCGGGGAGGAGAGGAAGGACAGGGGAAGGTGGCGGCAGGCCAGCAGGATGGCAGTGGCCCGCTCTCGCTGGCCGGGCCAGGCGTCCACCTCTCCTGCAGGAACGATGAGGAGATGCGTGGAGGAGCCGCTCACCGAGCTGTTCCAAGGGCTCACCCTGGACTCGTTTATTTAAACTCAGAGCCAGCCAGTGAGGCAGTGCTGGGGCCGGGACGGCATCCCCAGCCCTCCCAGAATCCCCAGCCCTCCCATCCTCACTCCTGAGGCTGGATCCACAACCCAGCCAAACCCCAGCCCCACAGCGTGGTCATGGATCCTCCCCCGCAACTCAGAGAACCGGCCTCGGGCCACTGCTATTCTCGCGCCACCTCTGAGAACAGCGCAGGTGAGGACAGCCACCGGGGCTCTGCCAAGGGTAAGTGGCGGGCTGGGACCCTCCTCCCCTCCCCTGCTCAGGCAGGGTCCACACCAGGCCTGGAGCTGGGGCGCAGAAAGACTCACCGTGCTTGGTATTCTGGGCAGTCCGGCGGCGTAGACTGTGCTCCAGCAGCTGGTGCGTGCGGGTGGGGCTGGCTCCCGCCATCAGGCGCACAGTGGCTTCGTGCAGGAACACCTGGGGATGGTGCAGGGGGGACACACCTGTCTGTACCCCAGTGGATACCTCTCTAGGAGGCATCTCGTCGGCCACCCAACAGTGGCCCTTCTCTCCGCACTACCCTGCCCTGCTCTCCCCTTGGAAGCAACTTCCGTCCTAACTCTGAGCTCCGAAAAAGCCAGACACCTGGAGGAACAGCAGGAATGGGGAGCACAGCACAGGCCAGCTGGAAACAGGCAAGGACGCTCTCCTCTACAGGAGACAAAGAGCCCAGACGTGCCCCCGGGGGCTGGAAGAGAAGTGGCCTGGGTGCAGCCTCAGGCCTTGGGGGTGGCGTCCAGCTTGAAAACAGGCAGAGGTGAGGCTGGGAGGAGGGTGGCAAGAGGAGGGGAACAGCTAGCTGGACTGGCACCAGGGAGGCTCAGTCCTGTTTCCTTCAGTTTCTTCAGAAAGAAATAGAGGCCAGAACGTGTCCAGGGGAAGTGCGGCTCTTCTGTAAATATGAGTCACTGGGGAACAGGGTGGGGGTGGGGGGCAAGGCCTAGATCTCTAATTCCTTAAATCACAAGGCTCCTTTATACCCTTTCCTATCTCCATCTGTGGGGAGGGTCTCGAGTGCCACTGGGGAAGGCAGTGGGGCCAGGGGAGCCACTAAAGAGTTTCGGCAGCGGAGAGGCAGGTTGGAAACGGTGTCTCAAGAGGAGGCCTCTGATGCCAGCTGTGCCCTGAGCAGATCAGAGGGCCCTGAACCTTGGGGTACACTTCCTCTTTTCCCCAGTGGAGCAGGTTCAGTGGTGATTATGTATGTTTTGCCCGCTGTCTGTCCTGGTTCACTGTGAACAGTGGCCACAATGTGACCCTGGGAGGGACCAAGGAAAAGGCAGACTCACTGAGCCCTTCGCCCCTCACGGACACTAATGGCCTTCTCACTTGAAATTTTAGAAAATAATTCAGGCAAAAACATGTTGAGTATATAACTCTAATTAGCAATCACAATAAAACAAGCAAGGAAATTATTTGGGTCCAATCAGCCCAATTACACAACTGCCCTGGGAGACTTCTCAGATTCTGTGGCCATCGCCACGGGGATATTGTGTGCAGTCAGGCAGCAGAGCCAAAGCCCCCGGCGACTCAGAACAAGAATGAAATGAAGTGCTAGGGAGATTCCGTCGCTCTGACAACAGGAAATCAAGAGTGGAGCTCTCTCCATGCCCTTCCCACCCCTCCCAGGGCCAGGAGCCCTTCCCATCCCCGCATTTGACACGTGAGGTGCAGTCGGTGCGGGCCCCTGCCTGTGGGCCCTCGGCCTGCTTGCCACACTGCAGGGCTGGGCGCACAGCGGCTACTCAACTAACACAAGCAGAAGAAAGGGATACATGCAGCTACCCCCATGCTTGACACGGGGGTGACCGGCTGACCTCCGAGGGCCAACTCTGCAACCCCGTGCTGGTGCTTCTAGAACCCCACCTGCCCTCCCCTGCCGGCCGGGCGGGTCTCACCTTGCGGTATGCTGGGCGGAAGCTGTGTGCCAGCCTGCGGAGGCTGCCCAGGTCCCGCTGGAAGCCGGCCAGTTCAGCACCGGATGCGTGGTACGTCTCACCCAGCGCCTGGCTGGCTCCTGCCTGCTTTTGCCAGAGCGCTGTCCTCAGCGATAGTAGCAGGTCACAGGTCAGCAGCTGGACCACCTGGGGGATGAGCCACAGGGAGGAGACCGGTGACTGACCTATCGCGGGGATAGAGATCCCAGCGGTTATCAGGCCCTCCCAAGCCCAACCCTCGGCAGCTCCGGGAGGAAGTGGAGAGTCTCAGAGGGGCAGCCTGGAAAACGCTTCCCAGACAGCAAGAGAAGAGCTGAAGGGCAAACGGGCTCACAGCATCTAGTCCTTCCTATGACCCCAGGTGGAAGATCTGTTTCTCCCATTCTGTGGGTGAAGAAGTGAGGCCCAGAGAGGGCAGGAGCTTGTGCAGGAGACATGCAGCAGGCACCGGAATAATACCTTCGTGGGCCTGACAGGAAGGCACAGGCTCCTCCCACCTCACAGGAGGTGGCCTCACGGCAGGCCCATGCCCCAACTGGGCCGCAGCCCTGCCCCGCAAGTAGGATCAAAGGACCCGAAGTGGCAGCATGGCCAGGAGATGGAGGAAGGGAAGGAGGAGGCTCACTTCTACAGAAGGCAGCCAAGGCTCGGCCCCAGTGGTCTCTGGGGTTGGGGAGACAGGAGTCCAAGAAGGCGAGACCACGGACCAGTTGAACACTTGGGTTTAGCCCACTGACCTAAATCAATTGCGGTTTGGCCACCAACTGGCACACAACTGACCCTCTCTCGGCCTCCGTTTCCTCATCCACAAAATGGCACCACAAGGCTACCGTGTTACAGGAGAGCACCGTGCGTGCCTACTATACCCGGCCTTTGGAAGCACTGTCAATGCCAGCCACCATCAGGCACGGATGCCGCACAGCGCGCGAGTGGGGGACTCACGTACTGTCCGCACGGCACCCATGAGGCTGGGCCACCTGCGCGGCTCCCATCAGTACCGGGGGCAGTGAGAGTGAGGACAAAGCAGACTTCCTTGTGAGAGGGGTCCCATGGGGCCCTACAGGTTCCGATGGACTCCCCCCGGGAGATTCCTCTTCGTGTCCCTTCACCAGGGCACTGGACCCACCCTGGACTCTGCCTCGTGCCTGCTCGTTGTCTTGTCCCTTCGCCACACTGTTTTCTGGCTGGTGATGGCCTCCCTCTTCAAACCAAGCCTGGCTTTTTTAAAACATTTGTCGTAATGTTTATTTTTTTGAGAGAGAGATAGACAGAGTCAAGAGGGGGAGGGGCAGAGAGAGGGAGACACAGAATCGGAAGCAGGCTCCAGACTCTGAGCTGTGAGCACAGAGACCTGAGGAGGGGTTCGAACTCAACGAACCGTGAGGTCATGACCCGAGCCGAAGTCGGGCGCTTAACCGACTGAGCCACTCAGGCGCCCCAAGCCTGGCATTTCTAAGAGGTGAGCGCTGGGGGAGCACCTTTGGGCGGCGGGAGCGGCCTGGGGCTGGATTCTGCCCTTTGACAGATGCCAAGCTCCACGGGGTCTCCTCCTTGGCCCATTGTCCCACACAGAACTGCTGCCCAGGAACCCCAGCCCCAAGAGTGCGAAGCCTCTCTCTCGTTTCCCAAAGTCAGCTGAAACTATGTGGCTCCTCCGTGGGCCTTTACTCTTGGGCCCCTCCGGCACAGTGCTTATTCTGTAGGGCTGGCATGCTTCCGGGCTCCCCCTAGTATCTGGGACTGATACTCACCACCTCTAGCCAGAAGTGCCAACCTAGCTACCTCGGACCAAACCCCAGTGGGGGGCTCAGAGTCTGACCATCCGGGCCATAGCCCGTCCCTCCCTTCATGGAGGGAAACCCAACTCCTGCTGAGTGTGCAGACCGTGCTTCGCTTTTAGCTGTGCCCACCCTGCCCCTCCTCTCTCCCGGGGCGGCCATGCCTTGGGATCCAACAGTGACGGCAGCGCCCTCTACCAAGGCACGGTAGGAAGTCTCTCGAGGGCCAGGCAGGCCTCTGTGATGCACTGTGGAAACATTGCACGGGTACCACCAGAACATGCAATGCAACTACAATGCACCACAGCTGCCCGCTAGGAGGCGGGCACCTGGCCTCGGAGGTGCCCAGGCCGGTCAGTCGGCTCGGGGTGCGTGTGCGCGCGGCTCGGGGCCCCTTCTAAGGCTGGCCTGCAGTGGTCTGCGGGACTTGTGCAAGCTGCCCGGAGCAGATGCAGAGCCCTGACCGTCTCTGGTTCACCTGGGGCTGGCAGAGCTGAGGACCGGCAGGACCCGGGACTCGGGGAACCCGGCAAAGGCACAGGTGGAAACATGCTCGCCCTGAGGACTCCAAAGGGGCCTAACTGGGCCAAGAGGCCACGTCTGGGGAAAGGCACCGCTTGCCCGGTTTGTCTTTGGGACGGCCCCACAGGCCGGGCAAGCTCAAGGTGGGCAGGGGTGTTCCTACCCACCACAGCTGAGCACCTCCCCCTCAGATCCCCCTGGTAGGGGGCCAGATCAGCCCCCACTCACATGATTGAGGGTGAGGTCGCAGGTGGCCCCGCTAACATTGAGGCTGCTCCACAGGTGGCCACTGGCCCGCTCACAGTGGCAGAAGGAGCTTTGCTGCCCATCCGCCTTCCCGGAGAGTGAAGTGTGCATGGCTCTGCAGGTGTGGAAGACGGCCTTCACCAGGGGGCTCCTGGACAGTGAGAGGGAGGTGAGAGGCAAGAGGTCAGTGAGTGTCCCTCGGGCGGCATGAGGAAGAGCCTGAGCCGGTGACACATGGGTCTGTCCACTCACATGCGGCCACAATGGCTCCAGATCTGAGATGCCGGGGCCCTGAATGAGGGCGGGCTCCCCACCCCTACAGCCTCCTTCATTCAGGGAGTATTGATAGAGCCCCAGGCCTGGCGATGCAGCAGTGGGCAACCCAAGTCCCTGCCTGCAGGTGCTTTCGAGTGTGGGAGTCAGATAATAAATGCACTGAACACTGAACATGTAATGCCAGGCAGAGCAAGCGCCATGAAGGGAAGCTGAGCAGAGGAAGAAGGTGGCGTCTTATAAGGGATGGTGGTCAAGGATGTCCTTGCTGGAAAAGTAACATTTGGGCAGAGATTTGAAGGAATAGCGGAGTGAGTCGTGTGGCATTCTGGGAGGGTTCCAGACAGAGGTGCAACATGTGCAAAGGCCTGGAGTCTCTGATGCGTGGGAGAATATCCAGGGGCCAGAGGCTGGAGGGAAGAAACCGGGGGGCAGCACAGGGAGGGCAGCTGCAGGCCATTCACGGCTGAACAAGGCCCTTCTCAGCCCAGCCATGGCCCTCCCGTCCCGCATCCACCTCAGACTCTGCTCCGGGATGCAGGCATCGGCAGACCAGCTCTTTTTCCTTTCCCCCTTCTGTGCCTCTGCTGACGTGGGTGCACAGGAGTGTCCTGTCTCACCAACTTGTCTCCTGAGACTTATTCCACTTGCTGTGTTCCCGGGGCTGCCTTCTCCTGTCCTGCCCTCTATAAGCCTCCTCAGGCTACCCACTGGGTCAGGCCCTTTGTACTCACCTCTGCTCCCCTCAACACCAACCTGTGGTTATGGGCCTCCCTCCCTCTGGCCCAGAACCCCTCCCAGTGAAGAGCTGCACTGGGTGCTTCACAGAAGCCACCACTGGTCTGGCAAAGGCAATGGCACGAGCTGCCCACAGGAGAGAGCACCTCTGCAGGTCGGGCCACTATCTATCTGCTTATGGCCGCAACTTGCTCTCTTGTCTACTGCTGCCTCTCAGAGCCCAGAACACAGCTGGGCACCAAGGGGGCCCTCCGTTAAGTATCTACTAAATAAACAATGGAATCATGGAAGGGGGTGCAGGAGACCCAGGAACGGGGCATGTGGCCGAGAGTCAGGGATCAGACACCCAGCTCAACCACCAGGATTACCACTAAGGAGCCACCTAAAACAGTCATTCAAACAATTTGTGCCTCAGTTTCCTCATCTGTAAAGTGGCCATAATCCTACTTGCTGCCACCTGAGATGACATAAAGTATGGACTCCATTATTTGTGCCTGCTCTCTGAGGGGCCGTTCCCCCAGAAGCTGGGTATTAAGCTCTCCAGAGAAGAGTAGCTTCTTTTCATAGAGCAGATCGGGGAGAGACTGGGGAGGCTGGGGTGGGGGAGGGTTCGTTCCCACAGCATCATTATTCCCAAAGAGCAAAGGGTCCTTAGAGTGACTGAATTCAGGGGAAGGAATGTCAGCTGAGGGTCTTAGCTGATTCCAGGGCTCTGCTGCTCACAAATGAGGGGACTCTGGACAAATCTACCTGCCATGTCCTCAGGCACACTGGCTGGGAGAGTGTAAGGTGGGTGCTCAATGGTCAGGGTACTCAAAAGAAATTGGGGTGTGTGACCTGCCTTAGGGAACCTGCCGAGACCTACTTTTCTCAGCTCTTTCCTGTTCTCCTGGTTGAGAGTCTGCGTGACAGGAAATGTTCCGGCCTTGGGTCTGAGGACAAGAACTTTCTGTCTTGGAGCACTGTACAATTTCTCTGGGGTTGCAGAAGATGTTAGGGGCACTCAGATCCAGTCAGAAACAGACAGGGGGTTGCACGTTACTATGGGCCAAATGCCCCAGAGGCAGGCGTTGGGTCCCCAAAGAGGAATGTCAAAAGCTCTCTGGTTATGCCTCGTGCTAAAGCCTTTTAGTGAAGGGCTGATTGGGGCGGAGGGGGTGGGTGTTGACAGGAAGCTGAAAGGAAAGGGGGTACAATGCTGGCACGCGAGAGACGGGCCCTCACAAGCCCTGTGCTGGCCGTGAGCCATCACCACGCTGCCTGGCTGCACCATGAGCTTCTGAAGATGCCGGGAGCCACACTGCTCTCCATCCCCATTAGCCTGTGGCTCCATGAGAATGCGGGAGTAGCGCTGGCAGCTGCTAGGACAACGCACGCAGATGGGCTTGCTTGCCATCGGTTTCTCCGTGCTGCCCTCTTCCTCCCTCTGGCTTCACCTCTCCATCTATTATGTAGTCCCCAAGCTGCGCAACCTTTCACCCCAGTGGCCACTCTGCTGACGCACAGAAGTGAGCCTGGCACACCTGGGATTCCCCTGGAGAGAAGCCAATGAGTGGCCAAGGAGGCTTACGCACTCTGTCACTTCCAGGGCCTTGGGGACACGCTCTGCTTCAGTAAAGTGAGCGCGCACAGCTGCGTCATCTCCCTGGAGCCAGCCGATGGCCATAGTGATGGCAGACGTCCACCACCGACAGATGACATCTGGACCTGGAACGGAACAGCACCAAATGTTACTCCAGCACCCACACACCTACGAAGCTCAGCCTGGCCGCCTGCACCTAGTTCCCATGTGCACGTGCCATCTGTACCTTCTGGCGATGGGCCAGGGGCCTTTGCGTGGCCCTCTCATAGAGATGCCGGTGGGAGCGCGAGCCAGCACGTCCTTTTGGAAAGTACTGGCAATCTGTATCAAGAGCCTTAAAGATGCCCACTCCTATTACTCTAGTAACTCTAGTAATCCCGTTTGGGGCAGTCTATCACCAAAAAAAAATGGCCTAGAGAAAAAAAGTACAGCAAAGACGTTCACTGTCATGTAATTTTTAAGGTAAGTGCTGGAAACGTCATGAATCTCTAATGAAGTCACAAAGAGTGGAGTTTCTCAAGTGTTTCCAGTAAGAGGCTGTGGTTAGAATCTTCAGTGTTTTCTTCTCAGAGGCTCAGCTTTCTCAGCTGCAGAATTACGGTGCTAGTGATCTCGCGATGCCAGGGGTGGTGGGGCAGGAAGTGGAAGCGTAAGATAAAAGGCGGAAGAGCCCGTGCTTTTCTAAAGACAGGCTGCAGGGTCAGGGGTCACGATGGGGTGGCTGCTTTTCTGGAATCCTTCCCTCCCTGGCGAGAGTGGCCAGAAGAGAGCCTGAAGGCCCCCCTCTCCCAGCAGCCTCAGAAACAGCTGCTGTGCTATCATCCTGATGGCCATCTAGGGACAGAAGCAAAGAATGTCAGTCAGCGGGCTGCACTGGCTCACCCAATGGGCAGCCGCTGAGCAGTAAAGATACCCGGATGAAAAGTCTCTTCAGCAGAGACTGTCAGACCCAAAAGCAGCCTCAGGGCCACCGTGCATCAACAAGTGAGCTCCTGGTGTCCGGACCACTTGTTGCCCAGTCTGGGTGTTTGGGAAAGTTCCAAGGAAAGACATTCACTGCTCATCGTCCCACTTCTAGGAGAATCTTTATTTCTTGTCCCCAGAACGCCACCCAGCAGGGGGTAACTGTGCGTTGGAGCCACGTGGGGCCATAGATACACACCTCAGATCCAGAGAAGATTCTCAAGTGAACACTCACAACTGATCCGGACCCGCTGGGACAAAAGGGCTGTGAAACTGAATTAAGCAACACGAGGCCTGAAGAGCCACCCTGCAAAGTGCTTACCAAGGGCTGACTTGAGCACGGAATTGCTGGAGAAGGGTGGTGTCACAATCCCCACAGAGTCCACAAAAGAATTAAGTAATTTCAGGTACTCCAGAGCATTAGAGAACTCACTAGAAAGAAAATAAACGGTTCCATGGTACATCAGAATGTACAGAAGGACCACGCTCATGCCTGGCTTCGGCGCTCCAGTTCCAAGACCCAATGGCTATATTGGCCTTTGCTCCCCCCCCCCCCCCCACCCCAATCACACCAGGCACACCCTAAGCCCTGTCCCCAACACCACTGACACCATTCACAGTCTCCACAGGCTTTCATTCTTCACATGTCTGGGCTGTTCCAGATGCTCCTCCCCTCAAGGCCTAGTTCAAATGTCATCTCCTCCCACAAGTTCGCTGATCTCACCGGCAGAGCTGCCCTCCCTTCCCCACTAAGGTGCACTCCAGTCAGGACCTGGGCCTTGTAGGAGAGTGACTCTGGCACCTGTCCGCCCCTCAGCTCTTACTCTGAGGAAGAAAGACTGTGCTTAATAGCTCTGTTAAGAATAAGAAATTGCTTGGCACACTGCATAAAGGTCTGAGTCCCCCAGATGTCTGCCTTCTGCTCAGCCCTCCACATTCCATTCCTATGCCCTCGACAGGCCACCCCCCCTCCCCACTGCCAAAAGCAAAGCAACCTGATCACATCTCTGATCTGCTCCGAGAACTGCCTCTGCTTGGTGAAGGGATGGGGGAAAGGAGAAAGAGGGGGGAAGTGGTACACCTGGTATGGGAGGAAAGGGCACAGAGGTCAGGTCAAGGGACTCTTGTGAGGCTGCCAGGTTTGAGAAATACCCTGGAATCATTCGATTTCCCTACAGACCCTACACTAGGGATTGTTTGCTTCCAGGAATGTGGGCCTCCAGTTGCCCCCAAGCTTCCTGGGCAGATGCCTGAGGCAGGGGCCCATTCTGGGGACATTACCAGCTCTCTTCTTCCTGTTCTCCTGCCTTCTTCTTGGCCTGAGGCTTCACCAACGACTCAACAGCTCGTTCCAGCAGGTTCTTGCAGAAGGCCTGGTGGACCTGGGCAATGGGGTCAGCTGAAGAAGAGGGGAGAGGCCTGAAAGGTTAGATGGTCTCATCATGAGCCCATCTTTGTCTTTGCAGAGAAAACAGAGGGTACTGAGAGGACCCCGAGAAACAGCTACCCGCTCTGAATGGGGATCGAACCCCCTTCTCAACCAAAGCCCACAACCACCTTGTTAGACAGTTGGAAGGCGGGGGGGGAGGCATGTGCGAGGGGTGCTGGGTCTCCTGGCACAGTATTCAGTACTTTCCTTCAAGGCTGGGGCTGCAAGCCTTATCAGAAAACAGAAAATGGGCAGGAGGACGTCCAGCTGAGAACAAAGTGGTGGCCGCTGCCCTGACATGACACAGAAGCCCTGCTCCTGTTTTCCAGACCTCTGCGGCCAGCGACGGTCTGGCTGCGCTGATGAAACAAGTGGCCTTGCAAAGCTCGCCACGGCTGTCACGGCCAAGTGGCCACTGGCGGGCCCAAAGTGGGGTGGCACCAGCCCCTCCCTCCCCTCACACGTACAGACACGGGGGCCTCCATCCGACCAGGACAGGGAGGCAGGACACTTCTGAGCACGTTCTGGGCAGTCAGGCCTAGAAACAGAGTCTGCACGAGGCGAGAAAGCCAGTGGAAGTCTGTGGTATAGACCAAACAGACCGTGAGGATGGGGCTGAGACTTAAGATTGCTTTTACTTTTATCCTCCCTTTTTGGTGTCGTGCACCGAAACTTCTTATATCACACAACACAGTTGTTTTTTAAAAAAGGATAGCAGAAGCTCCCACACACGCCGTACCTGCAGAACACGCCGCACTCTCCCGAGGCCCCCACTTTCGAGAAAGGGGAAAGCACACAGAAAGCAGAAAGCCTACCGCTCGAGTCTGAGCACTGGGCGAGTCGCCTCCAATCACTGTCAAACACCAGGGACAGCAAGCCAGCCTCTCCTCTGATGCCTGGAGCCCTGTCCCTGCCACCACTCTAAGCACTTGCTGAGCGCCTGTCGCCTATTGTTCTCTAACTGCTCCGACCACGTCTGCTTTCCAGCGGGACCAGGAAGCCGGGGCCAGTGAGCAGCAGCCCCACACATCTTTTGTCTCCAAAGCACCCAGAACAAGGGCAAGAACGGCTTGACTGATGTGAGGACCACGGGATCTGAATGTCGGAGAGAGGCGCTGCTCACCAGGCTTGGGACCTCCCTGAGCTTTGGGGAAAACAAGACTGAGACCACCTGTGTCCCCCATGCGTTTGGAGCACAGTCCCCCTGAAGTACTGGTGCCTCTCGCGGCTCTCCCAATACCCGGTGGCTGCAAAGGTGTTCTCACCTGGGTTCCTCTGGGCACAGTACAGACTCTCCTTGGCAGCCGACTTCACCGACCAGCTCCGCTCCATGAAAAACTTCTGGCCCAGGGGGTGGCAGAGCCAGCGCAGTGAGTCAGGGACAGCGCTGCGCTCGGGGCCACACAGGCTCTGGGCTCTGCTGAGGAAGTAGCTCTGTGGAAGGACACGGGCCAGGGGTAACACTGGGGTGGCGGAACGCTGGCTGTGGCCACTATGGGGCCATCAAAAAGCGCCACCGCGGTGGAGGCAGGCTGGGGAAAGGAGGTCAACAGGAGGGCCGGGACGCTCACAGACCTGGAGGTAAATGCCACTACTGTAACTAGGGCAAGTGGCTCTGGTGGAGCCGTCTGGACTTGGTGACCAGGTCCAACCTCCAGCAGGAGGGTTGGACAGGGCTTCGGGGCTCCTGTGGGGCCCCCGCCGCACCCTGCCCTGCTGGGTCTGCCTAATCCTCCTGGAAGCTCCCTCTGGCCCTGCTGGCATTCGACCTGCAGAGGCGGGGAGGGGGTGCTTCATCGAGGAGGGGTTGCGGAGGCCTCCCGGCTGCACGCCCACCCTCAGCCCTGTGAGCACCTGTGTCCAAGCCAGGTGGCCCCTTGGATCCTGGGACTTTTCTTATCAGTCATTTTAATTACTTTTGTGATATTTTTAGACAAAAGCATGTTCTGCTCTAATTTTTCATCTCTTTTACCTTTGAGTATGAAGAGTATATATAGTAAAGGCACACAGCAAGTGACTAGTAACTGTTAGTTACACCATCATCACAGTGGAAAGCACGAGAGTGAAGGAGTAGCCCTGAGGCTTGTCCCAGGACCCATGCAGGCATGCATGCCTGTGGATGATGCCTCTCCCCCCAGAGTTGGCCTGTCAAGGGCTTTATCTGGCCCCCTAAAGAGACCTGCATCCCAGCCCTAGATGAGCCCTTGATGTGAACACCAGCTGGTGAGGAAGGATGAAGAAAGACTTTGAAAGCCGCTTTGCTGGGCAATTCGAAGCCAGTGCCCATCTCCCCAGCCCCTCCTCTGCTGCAGGGGAGCATCACTCTAGGTCCCCAGGAATCAGAGTTGCAGGCTGTCTACCCATGTTTTCAGAAGTTCTATCACTTATCGAGTGAGGATATTTTTATTCTAAAACCCATGATTTCCAACCCACAAAACCACTCAGTGCAGGCTAATCTGAATGAGGAGCTGAGCAGAGAAGGATAGGGGGGAGGGAGAAGCATAAGACCCAGAGCTCAGGGAACCTGGACGAGGGGCTGCTGGGACAGGCTCGCAGATGTAAACCTTCATACTTCCGCCCTTGCCTCCACAATGAGGGCAGCGCCTCCTTGTCCAGTTCAGTCTGATGGTTCTGACCTTTACTGGGCTCTAAGTAGCCATCAGCTAATATAACGGCTTCAGAAGACTTGAATGCCAGGGTCAGAAATAGCACCACCGAAGTGCCACTCAGGAACACAGACTGAAATGACAGACTCTCTTGGGGGGGGGGGGGGGGGGATCTGGCGATTGCTGTCTGAATCTGAGAGAGAATGACCTGGCCAAGCTGCTCTACAGATATACTTGAAGACTATCACAGCACTTAATTCACTGAAGTCTCCAGTCACGGAGCCAGCAGCACTACTGGCCTTTCCTCCTCTTTGCTGGCCGCCATATACGAGACAGGATACTGGAGAACACACGAAGAGGCACCCCTACGACCTTCTCCTGACTCTCAACAAAGCACTTGCTGAATCTGAGCTTGTAACTGCAGTGGAGGAGCCTGAATGGGACAGAGGCTGGGGGTGGGGTGGCGGCAGTCCCAGCGCCTCTTAAGTCAAAGAACCTTCTAACAGTTGCCTGCTAAGCAAGGGAGCACGAGAGCTGCTCCAGGGGAAACGGAAAACAACTGTTCCCTGAGAAGGGCCCAAACGTCAGCAAAAGAAGCAGAAACAAAGCTTGGTCAGGTTGCTCTGCAAGAGGAACCCAGAGAAGCCATTTAGAAAATCATTAAGTTAAAATACATTTTTAGGTTCGATTCTTTTTTGAAATTTTTTTTGAATGTTTATTTACTTTCGAGAGCGAGAGAGAGAGCACATGCGTGAGAGCGGGGGCATGAGTGGGGGGAGGGGCAGAGAAAGAGGGAAACACAGAACTAGAAGCCGGCTCCAGGCTCTGAGCTGTCAGCATGGAGCCCGAAGTGGGGCCCGAACTCACAAACTGAGATCATGACCTGAGCCGAAGTCGGATGCTTAACCGACTGAGCCACCCAGGTGTCCCTAAGCTTAATTCTTGAGAAAAACCTTAGTTGTAAGAAATTTCACTGTGTGTGTGTGTGTGTGTGTGTGTGTAAGCTGGAATTTGGTGATTTGAATTAATAAGAAATATAAATCCTGGGATACAGTCTCCACAGCATAATTGCTAGAAGGAAAACTAAAAAAATAACTTCTGTTGCTCTTCAATTTTCTTGGCATTATCACCTTATGATAATTTCCCTAAATTTTACAGACACCAGAATCTCCCCAAGCTGCGGGTGTGAGCCCCCTCCCCTCTAAGTCATCTGCTAACTGCCAAGCTGAGCAGCTGTGGCTGGAGACTCAGAACTGCTTAGATCCCAAGAGCCACCCTGTGCCACCCAGCCAGTCCCCGTTCCACAGTCCTCCCACACCGGGCTTCCCCTATGGTTCTCAAACTGTGTGCCAAGGCACCCTGAAAGCAACATCCTGAACTTGGGAGGGGCGCCACCGGACATTTTACAGGGGATATTTTCTGAGGTAAACACAGCCATGCTCAACACAAGTCAGACACCAGGTAAAGCAGTAAATGGGGGTAGTTGGAAGTCTCAGTGGGAGACTGCACGACCTTCCTTTGGATGATATCACACCTTTAAGAAGCTGGGTTTTTAGAGGCTGTTGTAATAAAAAGCAAGTGCTGCATGAAAATCACTGTGGAACAGGAGACGAAATTGGTGGTGTTACTCTGATTTCAAAGTTTGAGAAGGTATGTGGTACCCAACAGACACATGTACCCCACTAGTAAGTAACCATGGTTATCAAGAATAAAAATATTATTTCCTTGGGGTGCCTGGGTGGCTCAGTCGGTTGAGCGTCCGGCTTCGCCTCAGGTCATGATCTCGCGGTCTGTGAGTTTGAGCCCTGCGTCCGGCTCTGTGCTGACAGCTCGGAGCCTGGAGCCTGCTGCGGGTTCTGTGTCCCCCTCTCTCTCTGCCCTCCCCCACTCGTGCTCTGTCTCTCTCTGTCTCAGAAATAAATAAAACATTAAAAAATATATTATTTCTTCTTTCAATTTTGTGTATATTTTTTAATGGCTACTAAATTGTTAAGAGATAAATATGTATCAAGATATCAAGATGTCTGTACCTAATGAATTAAATGGAACTGTTAGGTATTTCTGGGGCGCCTAGGTGGCTAAGTGTCAGACTCTTGATTTCCGCTCAGGTCATGATCTCGTGGTTCATGGGTTTGAGCCCCACGTCGGGCTCTGCACTGAGTGTAGAACCTGTTTGGGATTCTCTCTCCCTCTCTCTCTGCCCCTCCCCAACTTGTGCACGCTCTCTCAAAATAAATAAACATTAAAAAAATTAAACAGAACCGTTAGGTATTTCCTTTAGCCCAGGGAACCATGAAAAAATTACTGAGACACCAAGGGTGCCATGAACTGAGAAAGATTGCAAACCTCTGGTCTAAATCATTTTCACAGAGGCCAGCCCTCCACCTGCCTTCAAAGTCTGACTCATTTGCTAGCTAAATATATTTGGCTGAATTCAAAGCTTCTTCTTCCTCTTTAGGAGAGTACTATCTGGGTCTCCTAATCTGTCCCCTCCCAAGAGAAGCAAACAGATGAAAGGGGCAGTTACCTTCCTAGGAATCAGTTCCTCTCCTCTGCCCACCTTACTGAAAATGCAAATTTGGCAATACATCAAGTGTTCCAGATATTTTTGGCCTTTGAGTGAGTGTCACCATCTCTAGAGATTTAACCTCAAGAGACACTTCTACAGGTGGGTGAGGAGAGTGTGTGACGACTCTCTCTGCAGCACCAGAACCGCAAATCCTGGAAACAACCCCAGGGCCCGACAGCAAACGTGCCGGGGTACCAAGTCCCCCGGCGGAATAAGGAGACAACAAAGAAAGGGGCCCAAGACTTACCGCTTGGTTGAAAAAAGCAAGTGGTAAACTAGGGTTTCTGGTATGATCACACTAAGTAGATTATAATGCATATATGTATTAGTACATGCAAGAAGAAAATTCTGAGGAAGTACACATCACATTGTTCATTGCTTGTCAGGCATACCAAATCTTTTTGAGGATGGGGCCTCATGGGCGGGGGGGGGGGGGGGTTTAAGGGAAACACTTTCCCGATCCTCAGCTGCCACACATACACCTTCCTCAAATGGGCTGAGTCCCTCTGAAGGGTAGCTGCGTCTTGGCAATAAGGACAATCAAAACCCCAGAGGGACTTCTGGGATGACAGGATGATCCTAAAATTTATAGGGGGAGGTAACACTAGTCACTAAAGCTAGAGGGCTGATACATGCAGAGATATCAGGACATATTAGAAGACTCGACCATTAGGGGTGTGTGGTGTTGTGCAATGGAACAGATCAGAGCATCCGGAGGCAGACTCGTTATATACGGACACTTGATTTATGAAAAAAGTACCACTTGGTGCAGAGCAGAACGGACAGTCATTTTAATAAGAGTCTGGGGCAGGGAGACATTCAAGTGGAAAAAAAAAAAAGTAGCTCTTGCATGCCTACCTCCATCTCATACAAAAAATCAACTCCTGATAGATATGGACTTGGATGTGGAAAAAAAAAAGTCCGGTGTCTCGCAGACAACAGAGGAAGGTGTCTTCACAAGTGAGACAGGGCAGAGATTCACTGAACAGGACACAAAGTGTATGTAACGGAAAAGACTAATCATCTGATTTGACAAATATTCAGAACTTGTGCTCATCAGTTGACAGCATTTAGAGAGAGACTAGGCAAGCCCCAGAGGGAGAGAGATCCATACAAAGCACACATCCAACAAAGGTTTGGAGCCAGAACAAAGAACTCCTTGAATCAATAAAAAGACCAGCATCCCAAATAAATAGGTAGGACTCTTCTGTGGTTTTCACAAAAGAGAAGATCCAAATGGCCAATGAAAAGGTGCTCAACATCACTAATCCCCTGGAAGTTACAAGTGAAAACTATCAGGCACCACCAGAAGGGCCAGAGATGACACTATCCTCTGTTCGGTGGGGATGTGGAGCTGGAACTTTCTTTCATACACTGCTGGCGGAGTGGCAACTGGTACGTCTGCTTTGGGAAACCGTTAGGCAGCGTCTACCAAAGCTGAACATCCACGTGACCGCTGACCTAGCAACACCAGCCCTAGAAATGCAATCTCATGCTCACCAAAAGATGAATGTTCACCGCGGCACTATTCCCAATAACCAAGGACAGGAAACAACTCAGCAGTCCATCTATAAGTCTAGTCATAGAATGGAATACTATAAAGCAAGGAGAATAGACCATCCATAACTATATGCAACAACACATATGAATCTCACACATGACACTGAGCAAAAGCACATACTGTAGGACTCCCCTCATGCAAAGTTCCGAGGCAAAACATGCGAAGTGATCAGGATGGTGATCACTCTGGCTGGAGAGCTTAGGGGTAGGGGTAGTTTGCTAACTGCAAGGGGGCCCAAGGGACACTTCTGCGGTCCTGGTCATGTTCTGTTCTTGATCTGTCTGCTGGTTTTATGAGTGCATTCACTCTGTGCAGTCACTGAACTGTGCACTTATGATTTACGTACTTTTCTACATGCATGTTATACTTTAACAAAAAGTTTATAAAGGGGCGCCTGGGTGGCTCAGTTGGTTAAGCATTCGACTCTTGATTTTGGCTCAGGCCGTGATCTTACAGTTTGTGAGATCAAGCCTCAAGCTGGGCTCTGTGTTGACAGTGCGGGGCCTGCTTGGGATTCCCTCCCTCCCTCTCTCTCTCTCTCTCTCTCTCTCTGCCCCTCCCCTGCTCATACACTCTCTCTCAAAAACAAATAAGTAAACTTTAATAAAAGTTTATAGAAATAACAAATTAAGAGGCAGATTAAACTATGGTGACCGAATTCAGAATAATGGTTATCTTTGTAGGGGGCAGTGTGAGTGAAAGCCTGCAAAAACTTCTGGACATGATGGGAAGTCCTACTTCTTCTTCTTCTTCTTTTTTTTTTTTTGAGAGAGAGAGAGAGAGAGAGAGAGAGAGAGATCGAGAGAGAGAGATCACACAAGTATGAGCGGGGGAGGGGCACAGAGGGAGGGAGAGAGAGAATCCCAAGCAGGCTCCATGCTGTCAGTGTAGAGTCTGATGCAGGGCTCAATCTCAGAAGCTGTGAGATCATGACCTGAGCTGAAAACAAGAGTCAGCACTTAACTGACTGAGCCACCCAGGCACCCTCTTCTATTTTTTCAAAGATTTTATTTTTAAGTACTCTCTACACTCAGCATGGGGCTTAAACTCACAACCCTGAGATCAAGAGTCACATGTTCCACCAACTGAGCCAGTTGGGCGCCCCAGAAGTCCTACTTCTTGGCTCTGGGCAGTTGTTACAAGCTGTAAATTAAAATGTGCACATTTTTCTGTATGTGCATTGTATTTTGATAAAATTAAGGTCTTCAAAACACCTTTGGGGGGGCATGAAGTTACAAGTGTGATAACATGCCTATGTTATCAGACATTAGGACAAACAAATGGAATAGGGAAACAGCCTGGCTGATGCCTCCTGCTCTTAGCCTAGATTGGCCTTGCCCGGAAATGCCACCTTGACTTCTCTGAAGACTGGGTTAAGAGCCCAGTGTGTTCTCTGGGCAGCCAAATAAGGCTTGCACTCACCTACTGTCCTTAAGGCCTGTTCCTTGTCTGAATTCCCTGCCAGACTGTGTGCTCCCTGAGGACAGGGCAAATGTCTTGCTCACTGCTGCATTTCCACTGCAGAGGATGCAGCGGACTGAGCAGGGACTCAGTAACGTTTGCTGAATGAACATGTTATCTAGGGTCACTGAGACAAGACTGAGACACAGAAAGCACACTGGGCTTTCCCATGCTGTCACCTAGACTGTGGTGACACACTTCAGGAAACATCAGTGTCACCACAGGGCACATTCCTATTCATCAGCTCATCAGTGTCATTACTGAGATATGCCAACAAACGGAGATGTGATCGTTCTGTTCTGAACACAGCTGATGTATTCGGCAGCCTACTCAAAGCGAGCACCGAATAAAACATGCCTGTTTCTGCTGGAGTAAGAAAGCCTGAGGTCAGCAGATGCTGTGAACTAGTTGATAACAAGGACTGTGAATTGGCCAACTGTGAATTCCCAAGGCTGGCCCCATGCCGGGCACAACGGAGGCGCCTGATAACAGCAGTTCCTGCCCTGGGTCTGACCTGAGTTCCTTGAAGACGTGCACGGTTTCCCATTTCTGGACTCACAGTGCTGTGATTAAGGTATGTAATCACTACCTTTCTTTGTGGATAAAAACACCAGGAGACACAACCAGAAAATTTCAAAAATCTTTATGACCACAACGGGGCGCCTGGGTGGCTCAGTCAGTTAAGCATCTGACTCTTGACTTTGGCTCAGGTCATGATCTCATGGTTTGTGGGTTTGAGCCCCATGTTAGGCCGTGCACTGACAGCGCACAGACTGCTTGGGATTCTCTCTCTCTACGCCACCCCCCTCTCGCGCCTTCTATCTCAAAAATAAACTTAAAAAAAATTTTTTTATGACCACTTGAAGAGCAGAAGTCATATATTTAACCCCTTGAATCCAGGTCACTCTGCATCACTGAGTCCGTCTTACTTCAGGTGCCAAAATGCCCCACTTATGCTTATAAGAGCCATAAGGGTTTGGGGTTTTGTTTTTCTTTTTTTTTTGGCAGGGGGGTCTGTTTTGTTCAGTGCCATAAATATTTGTGAAATAGCCTAGTGGATGAATACCTACTCCTCTAGATAGTCAGCACCCAAAGGCAGACCCACACCCGTTTCTGCAACTTAGCTCCTGGCTGGGGAAGGGCGCCTAGTGCAAGTCTGCAGAGGGGACCTGCAGGGTACTCACCGCCAGGAAGCCCAGCTTGCCCCCACAGCGGGTCTTGAGCCCCATGGCAGCAGTCAGATGGATCTCAACCAACATGCTCGGCGGGACTTTTTCTTCTGCACACTCAGCCAGGTTCACGGCGCACAAAGCCATGTGCACATCCGAACAGGCAGATCCTGCAGGAAGCTTCCCTGTGGCAGGCAGACACAGACGCTGATGTTAACACATTCCTCCAAACCAAGGTTTTCTCTAGTGTAGTCAGAGTGAGAGCGGAAGGACTGAAGACAGTACTTGGGCTCTGCCATCAGATGGTCCTGGATGGGATGCTAGGCTCTGCGACTCAGTAGCTCCTTTCTACCTCATAGGTTCCTTTCTACCTCATAGGTTGTTGGGGACAAGAGAAAATGCATGTTAAGTACCCGGCACATGGCACATGGGACGTATAAATGGGAGCCACTGTGACTGCAGGCTGTCGTATGGGACTCGGAGATGTGCACTGAGACATTTTCCAAACAGTGCCAACAGCACAACCATGTTATGCTAACACACCCTATGCCTCCAAATATCGGAAGAGGTGATTTTAAAAGAATCTACAGTATATAAGCACGCATCTTTTTGAGGGAGAAGTAACCTAAAACAGCCAGGACAGCCAGACACATCACGGGTTAGTAGGTGGAAGGCTAGGAAAAGCTTACTACACCTCCCATATGAGGGTCGCACAGCTCACATGGTGTGACCTTGAAGTCACGGGCCAAAGTGTCCTTGCACAGGCAAGGGGGCTCATCAAGGCTGCGAGGCTTTCATGCTGTTTCTTGCTTTGGTCCGCACTACAGGGCTGGGAGGTGGCTAGGGCGAGCAGTCCCCTCGTTTTGCTAAGGGAGGCTCAGCTTCAGGGGTGGCCCCATGTCAAAGGTCCAGACGGTGGCCAAGCCAGGCCTCCTGACCTCATCAGCCCCACGTTCTTCCCACGGGGCCACCCTGCCTGCCCCGTCTTTTTATCAGCCCTTACACTTTGTTCTGCACAGGCATCGGGTGTTGGTCTCCCTCAAGAGGCACGATCTGGCTTTCTCTTTTCAGGGGAGGGAGGATGGAAGCAATGTGGGGACCATACTTTAGTCACCTGTCCTCTCAGTGCCTTGTATAAAGCCAGGTGCACAGAGCATTCAGCAAGTGTGGAGGGAATGAGTGATGGGAACTATCCCAGCTGGTATAGTTCCAGCCCCCAGGTGGGGTTCCTCCCTGGGAATGTCCTTCTGCCTGGAAGGCACATCCCCTTCCACGCAGCTGGCGTCCTCTACGCATCCTGCCATGCAAAGCCAAGACTTTTCAGAAAGCTTCCTGAAACCCTCCTCAACAAGTACCCCCTCCCTCCCGCCTCCCGACCGAAGCCCCATCCTCTGCTACCACTACCACACTAAACTGTCATTCACTTGCTGACCAGCCTGCCTATCCTTAGAGGAGTTTGTTGAAAGAAATAAATGACATTCCATTGAATCTAAGATGACATCAATTTTAAGTTTACTATTAATTTTAGGTACCACTAAGGAAAAAACAGTGCCAATTCACCCATTCCATATCTCTGTGATTCCATATCACTGTGTAAATAAGGGACACAACCCAAGGGTAGAGATGTTAATGTGAAAAAATGTGCATCTTAAACTGATGAGCTGCAGTAACGAGCTATCTTTACAGCCATGAGTGTGGGTGGAAGGCCTGTCTAACCATTCGAGAAGAGTAGTGTAAAAAGGGCTTCAACTGGGACCAAAAACTGGCAAACCAAGCCAGGGTGGAGACGGCACGGGGCACCTTAAGGCCAGCCGGCAGTGGTAGCCGCACCCCCCGCCTCACCTGTGATGTGCAGCTGGTGCAGCCTGTGATAGGCCAGGGCTGCGTCCCGGGCGCTGGCCTTAGCTTCGTCCTCGAAGCCCGCTGCAGTGGCTGGGGTGGCCCGCCGGCGCTGGAAGACCTTCTTGAGCAGCCAACGCACCAGGCGCAACTTCTGCAGGCTGTAGCGAATCACATTCCAGGAGAGGCTGCAGGCCAGGTCCAGGCGGGAGGTGGGCAGCGCCCGGCCCAACACTGACAGGCAGGTCTGTAGATTGGCCGCGGCAGCCGCAAAATCCCCCTAGAAAGCAGCAAGAGGTATAATGTTCGCTGGCCTTGCTGTGGCCTTTTTATTTTGCTTTACCAAAAACTTTTACCCTCCCTTCACTCCCTAGATTATCAGAGTAAACAAATCACTAGGAACCTTATCCCCCAGAAAGAATGATTGCTGACATTTTCATATGTTTTCTCCTGGCTTTTTTTTACTAAATTGGGATTGTACTGTGGTCTATCTATGATCAAATACTATTCACAAATTCCCGTAGTAGTTTTATACGTAAGATGATAAAATGGGTTTAGATGATCTTTTAGGCTTTTACGTTCTCAAAGCGTGGTTCCTGGAGACAAGTAGCGTCAGCCCCTGGGATCTTGTCAGAAATGCAAATTCTTGGTCCTCCAGCCCCACCCTCCCCCACCTATAGAAACCGCCTCTCTCTGAGAACCCCCGCTTTAGACAAACACATGGCAAAACTACTGTAACCAAGGATCTGGATGAACTACTCTTTGCCAGCCTGAGAGGTTCTAATGGAGAAGCTATGGCTCTGTATTGGAAGACCTCTGTCTGTTTCTCTCATCAATGGGAAACAGAACGAAGCCATCCTCTCCTTTCCCGTGTCCTGCGGTGAGTACGACACCCGTATCTCCTCCCTGCACCATTATGGGAAGTGGATCGGGACAAAGGGAGCACCCTCTCCCAGCTGATGCACAGCTTCTAACACACTCTGGTGTGTTAGAACACACCTGCCTCCTGGTCCCTTCTCACCCCCAGGGCCCGCTCACGGCACTTCAAGTAACACCGCTCAGACAGAGGATCCCACAGCTCCAGGGCTCCCGACCCTGGAGTCAATGCCACATCATTTCCATTCCACTTTACGGCTCAAATATTTCCCAAGTCAGTCTTTCCTTTCCATTCCAGGTTCTTGCCACCTCTCGACAGGTCTATTCCAGGAGCCGCGACCCTGCCTCTGTGTATTCGGTGCCCCCTCCTCCCAACCCCACACTTCACACAGCTGCCAGAATGACATTCATTAAACACAGACCTGAACCTGCCTTTAAGACACACATCTTGAAATGCTTTTTTTCTGGGAATAGTCCCGCTTCAAGGGATAGGCCCCCAACAACCACATCTACATTCCAGTACCCACAGCCCTCGGCATGGCTGACAGCTCCAGGCTGGTCAATCAGATTCTCTCTTGTGGGCACTGCAGCCCGCAGGAGGGGAGGGTGGCCTGTAGTGTACTGCAGCCAAGGACTGTTCTGCTTCTGGTGCCTCTGACATGTGACGTTTAACTCTTCCTTTGATGCTGTGTGTTGCCCCAGAATCCTCCCCATAAATTTTCCTTTGTTGATTTCTATTTTTTTTTTTTACTTAAAAAGAATTTTTTTCTTTTAATGTTTACTTATTTTGAGAGAGAAAGACAGAGTGGAAGTGGGGGAGGTGCAGAGAGAGAGGGAGACACAGAATCCAAAGCAGGCTCTAGGCTCTGAGCTGTCAGCACAGAGCCCAACATGGGGCTCGAACTCGTGAACCATGAGACCATGACCTGAGCTGAAGTCGGACGCTTAACTGACTGAGCCACCCAGGCGCCCCTGCTGATTTCTATTTTTTTTTTTTAATTTCTATTTAAAAAAAAAAAAAAAATTTTTTTTTAACGTTTATTTATTTTTGAGACAGAGAGAGACAGAGCGTGAATAGGGGAGGGGCAGAGAGAAGAGAGACACAGAATCTGAAACAGGCTCCAGGCTCTGAGCTGTCAGCACAGAGCCTGACGCAGAGCTCGATCTCACGGACCGCGAGATCATGACCTGAGCCGAAGTTGGACGCTTAACCGACTGAACCACCCAGGCGCCCCTATTTTTTTTTTTTAAATGTTTGTTTACTTCTGCGAGAGAGAGAGAAAGAAAAACAGCTCAAGTGGTGGAGGGGCAGAGAGAGAGGGAGACACAGAATCTGAAGCAGGCTCCAGGCTCCAGGCAGTCAGCAGAGAGCCAGATGCGGGGCTTGAACCAACGAACTGTGAGATCATGACCTGAGCTGAAGTTTGATGCTTAACTGACGGAGCCACCCAGGCGCCCCTCTTTATTGATTTCAAAAGAAAACATTCAGCTAATTTTCCTGCTCAAAAACCTTCCTGGTTCTCCTTGGGAAAAAATCCCCAAATCAGTTACTAGTCAAAGACCTCTCCAATTTGGGCCCTAGATACACTTCCAGCCTTAGCCCTCACCTGTCCCGGACATATCCTATAACTCCAGACATACTGACCCACCTGCTGGTCCCCAAATATCCCATCTATTCAAGACTTCTCCACCTGGAAGGTCCTCCCTCCCTGACCACTCTCTGCTCAGGTCCCAGATTCCCTCGGCCAGAATTTGTCCTTCCTGCCCCAACCCCCGCAGCACTTTCTTCTTCCTCTGTCACAGCACAGACTGCAGATCCACCCATGTCCACGGAATCACTGACACATAGGTGTCCTCTCACCTGCTGCCCTGTGACTGTCAGGGGCAGGGTCCCGTCCTGCTCTTGCCACCCCCAAGCACCTATGACAGGATTTTATACACTGGCTACTCAATGTAAGTCACTGAGTTATCAGCTGAGCCTGGCTGAGGAAGGGGAGAGGTGGACGGCAGGACTCACCCTGGCGAGGTCCAGGTCTGCCTGCTTTCGGTGCCTCCAGAAGGTGACTGAGGAGCGTGAATGTGGCCGGATCACTGGCTCCCCGTGGACCAGCAGCTTCACAAAGACGCTCAGGACAATCACACCATTCACCAGCCATAAGAGGATCGTTGGCATCATCCAGTCAAACCAGCCCCCGGAGCCTAAAGAGGAACATCTCAGCTGAGCCAGGAGGAAAGGCCTCCCAGAGCAGCCGTAGGGGACCGCAGGGCACCTCGTGAGCCCCAGCATTTGACAGGTAAGAGCCTTCTACCTCACTTTCAGAAGAAGTGTGGATGACAAGACTGCTTCATTTAGTAACAATGTCTAAATGCTTTAGGTAGGGATCGCTATCAGCAAATCTGGGACAGTTCTGTAGCCTAAACAGGAACCCTGTAGCCCTTGTCATTATGGAGCTGGGTGCCACAAAAGTCTGTGTTAGTCAAGGTGGGGTCGGACCACTGGTTTCATGACTCAGGCAAAAATATCACATCTTCCTTCAAATAGGTATACCCCCATTTCCCTTATCCCTGCCCCCATGACAACAGCAGTGTGGGTTCCTGATTTGTTCTGTTCTTACTGAACTTGGGCTTGCCCTGCTACTTCCAAAATGTGACTTATGCCAGTCCCTACCAGGCCTGCGACAAAAGCCCTTCGGGACCCCATGAATGAGCAGAGCATTTTGCACACGCAGGGACCATCTCCTGCCACGGCAGCCCACCCATGCTTTGGTGGCACGAAGGGCCCTCTACCTACCTGACTCAAGGGACAGTATGCTGCGGCCGGAGCCAGAGTACGGGTGCTGGTCAGAGCTGGGGGCCCCTCTCCACCGCAGCAGGGCAGTCAGGGGGTTAAAGGAGAGGCACAGGAAGGTGAGGACACACAGCAGAATTCGAGAGCGGTCCACCATGCCCAGGGCTACAGGAGGAGAGTCCGGCTCATCTTTGACCTTCAAGACAGGGGAGAGAGATTGGAATGAACATCACATGGGTTTTTGCAGCATTTTACTAACATTTATATATGTACTGGAATCAGACTGGGAGATTTAAATTTAAGACCACCAAATCAGACAGGAATAGAGCCAGGAGGCAACTAAGAAGTCCACAGCTCTCCCACTGCTTCTCAAACCCTGGCACGCTCGCCCTCTTGCCACCCGAGACAAGGACATGTTCTGAAGACCAAAGGTAGAGGAGTCCTACTTATAAAACAGAGCTCTGTCACAGAAGAGAACATTATGCATGATTTTGTTTCTGTAGAATTCCACAACGGACAAACTCATCGGAAGTGGCAGAAAGCAGATCAGTAGCTGTCTGAGGCTGGAGGGGGTTGTGTGAACTAACTGCCATGGTATATGAAGGGGCTTTGTGGGTGATGGAAATATCTTGATTACAGTGATAGTTACATAAGCGTCTATACTTGTTAAAACTCAACAAACTGCATGCAGGTGTGTTTTACTGTGTGTAAATTAAACATCAGCACAGTTGATTAAAGGTGTCCAACTTCAGTATGGATCTGCTTGCGGGAGTCTGCCTGTTGTAAAAGCATCATGTTGCTTTTCTTCCCTCCCCATTTCACAGAGGGACAACTGGAGGCAGAGGCCTGCCTGCCCGGGGAGCCTTCCTCTAAGGGAGGAAGCCTAGAGCCAGAACTCCCTGGATCCCAGAGTGCACATACTACACCACTCCTTTTCGATATTTGAAAGCCATCTGAAAATGTCCTCTGAGGACAGACACCTAGCTAATTCAGTGTATCTACCATATGGTCTTTTGTTATCAAACAGAATCACATTTATGAAATATTTCAAAACTAGAGCTCCGTCAGTAAAATCAAGTACGTGTTACTACAACAGTTTGATCAAAAACTTAGGCTACAAGGGAAGTTTGCGCTTTCGAAGTCAGAAATTGCCAATGGTCTCCGCAGGTTCCCCAGGCTAGATCGTTAGGCTCGAGCCTCTTTTGGCTAATTCCATTAAACAATTGCCAGGGGCTTTCTTTGACAATTAAAGGCCCTGGGTTGGAATGTTTTTTGTTAGATTGCAAATTGTAATCATTTCCAGAAGAGGACCCAGAGGCAGCCTTGCCCTAAACCAACTGAACAACCTCAAAAAGTGGTCTTGCCAGGCCCATTATGGGCGAAGGATGTAATGAGGTGCCTCCGGCAACTCCTCGTGCCGGCGTGACAGCTGCTGTGTGTTCCCGTTCTGAATCTGGCCCTTAATCCTCTCAGATGGGCTCTTTCAGCAAGGACCAGTTAAGACCAGACGACACTGAACCAGTTAAGCAGATTCTGTGGGGGGGGGGG
>NC_064809.1:131514860-131538887 GCF_023721935.1 Panthera uncia | reverse complement strand
GGGGGGGGGGGGGGGGGGGGGGGAGACAGGAGGACCTGACTAATTTCATTGAATTCCTGGTCTTCTCCAGCCCCGGTCCTCTCAACACCTGGCCTGGCCCCTGCTGGCAGCTTCTTCCACAATTAACTCAGGAGAGATGGGGAAGATCCCAGGATCAGGGGATTTCAGAAGCTCATACCTTTGCATCATCCAACAGAGGGCTTCCTGGCTCAGAGTCGATGGAATAGGGGGAGAAGCCAGCCTGCGACCCTGAGTCAGAGGCCGGAGGGGACATCAGAAGGACATTCTGATTAAAGTCATCGATCTTCAGCTCCACATCATTATCCACCAGGCTGCCTAGGTCGATGCCCTTCAGGAGCTCTGCAAAGAAAACCACATCTGGCAAATGGTCTGTTTCTACAGAGCCCCGCCTGGGCCAGGGCTGGGCTGGGTGAGGGGCACATGGTCCTTGCTCTTGCTTCACCTCTGAAGGCACCCTGTACACATCAGTGGGTCCTCCCCAGTGCCCAGCACAGGACTTCTACAACCGGAAGTGAGCTTACTCACTGTTTTTCTGATTTGCCAGCTTCAGCACCATGTTCTCCTGGCGCAGTTTATGATTAACCTGCTGCAGGTATTTGATGTAGTCAATGGCCTTCCTCAGGACGCCAGACTTGTGCATCTGGGAAGGAAGATGGGTGAAAACACAGTGGCATCGCTGCAGGCTGCAGAGCGAGAGGGGAGAGACCCAGAGCTCATGGGGTGAAGGCGTGGCTCCAGGTTCAGATGCTGCCTCACTCACTGGTTAGCTGTGCAACCCAGGACAAGTTACCCAACATCTGTGAACCTCATTTTCCTTGTCCTTAAAATGAGGATAATGATAATATATGAATCACAGGCTTGTAGTGAGGGTAAAATGAGATAATACATGTAAAGAGAGTAGCCCCTGGTCTGATGCATAGTGACACTCGATAAATAGAAATTAGCTAGTACTCCCACTTCTTATAATAATCTTGGAACCAAAACAAAACTTTATTTTTTTAATTTTTTAAAATGTTTATTTTTGGGAGAGAGAGCGACAGAGACAGAAAGTACGAGTAGGGGAGGGGCAGAGAGAGGAGGAGTCACAGAACCTGAAGCAGGCTCTAGGCTCTGAGCTGTCAGCATAGAGCCAGACGAGGGGCCGGAACTCACGAACCGTGAGACGACGACCTGCCGAAGTCGGATGCTTAACCGACTGAGCCACCCAGGCGCCGGGAACCAAAAGACATTAAAGAAAACAAACGACCAAAGACCAGAGCATTGCTGGATAGCTACCTTAAGTAAAGTTATATTAGTACATTTCAGATCTATAGGCTACAAGGAATATAAAATTTTCTTTCAAAACAGAGATGAGGAAGCAAAAAAATAAATAACAAGAAAAATAATTTAAAAAATAGAGATGAAGATAAACAGATAACAGGTTAAAAAAAAAAAAAACACAAAACACCTACACGACAGAAGACACATTCATTGAAACACCAGAAATAATGAAAAATCTATTTCCTCTATTTGCTGTTAAAGACCCAATCTCCATTTCGTCTCCTCCCTCAAAGGTACGGTATTGCTAACCACCCCTGAACACAATTAAACATATGGTGGCAACGCCACCAGCCGACTCCACGGTACACACAGTCCTGCATCTGCCTGCTGGTGAGCAGGGGGCAGTCCTCTGCCTGGGCTACAGGGACCCATGATCACTGCAAAGCAGTCTCAAAGGTCTAGGCAGGTCACTGCCTTTCCAATCCCCAACAGTTCCCTTATGTTGGTTAATATTTTATAATCTTGAAAAAACCCCAAGATGCTTTAATTAATAAGAAAGCACCTCTAAACCATCCCTACGTTCACTCACTGGATCTGGGTCTTCCAAAATTCCCACAGTAAAGACCAGTGGAGGGCAAACGGTGGGACATGAAATACCATTTTGCTTGGCACCTACCTTGGCATCCGTCCCCATGACCAGGTCTTTCAACTCGATGATTTTGTCATTGATAGAGGAGCGATACCGCTTCTCAATGATGTTGTGAGTCGTCCGCCTTTCTCCTTCTTTGGGGGGCTCCAACTGCTTGACTCCCCCCGGTACCTGCTTAATGGGCACTTTCTCTTGCCCCATCATCACAGGCATTGTGGTCAAAATGGTCCCATTGCTGCCCACCAGAGTCTAGAACAAGCACAGACACGGGGCAGAGTTACCCCGTGGTCAGTCTGAGTCAAGCAACTTCACAGCACAAACCTGCTGGCCTTGGCCATGTGGCATTGCCTGGTCTGACCCCTCTCCTCAATTAAGTCAGGCCCCAGGAAGCTGCAGGAGCCCTGGTACCTTACTTACTAGGCCCCTTTCAGAACCACTGTCAACAAACCACACCACAATAGGATTAACATGGATAAATAGGTTTCAACCTTTGATCTAGGGGTACCCGAAACAAGTCATATGATTTCTGCCTTGCGGGCAAACCATTAACCACCTCTGAGCTCGCATATAAGGAAAACTTACTCTTGGTGTGGGATACATCTTTTCCTTTCCTATGACAGTGCAGTCACTTGCTGCATTTCCTAACATAATTTGGCCATCAAAATGCACAAGGGCAGAACTGACAGAGCCATCCTATTAGATAAGCAGGCCAACTGTAGAGGCCTTCCTCCTTCCCCCTCAGCTCTGCTTTCCTCTGTTTCTATTTTTACTAATTTTAGTTTTATCTTCTTCACTAAACGACCTCAATATCCAAACGGCCAATGAACAAATAAGAAGCCACTCAACTTCACCACTCATTAAGAAATAATTCACACGTAATAAAAAACACACATTTTAAGTGTGTGACGGAGTTTTAATGTTTGGATACGACGTGTAACTAAGATAATCCAGACCAAGACACAGACCATTTCTATCCCCTTAGAAAGTTCTCGTGCCTCTTTTCAGTTTCGCCTGTCCCTTCTCCCTCTTGCAGTCACTGCTCTGACCTCTATCGCCACAGCTTAGTTTTCCCTCTTCTTGAATTTCATGTAAATGGAATCATCAGCATGAATTCTTCTGTGACAGGCATCTTTTTGCTCAACACACTGTTTCTGAGGTTCGGCAGCTGTATGTATCAATAGCTCTTTCTGGACCTGTGGGCTGTTTCCAGTTCTTGGCTTCTATGAATAAAACTTACTTCCAAATTCTGATCACCTTTGACTCTATTGGACTCTCCTGCCGCAAGATGCTGAAAATAGCTGTGGCCCTACAACCCAAGGATGGGTGCCTTCCATGTCCCTCACCCTGGAGCCCCTCCCTGCCTGGTGGGCCTGGGGTCCTTCAGAAGCCAAACCGCCATCAGCAGGACCTAAGAGTCCTCCATACTGATGGCCCTGTACAGAGGTGCTGCCCAGGAACCGGGAGTTAAAAAAGACTAAAAGGGGGTATATTTGCAATGTGACACATTCCATGGAGCTTCTGCACCTGCCCACCCTGTGTAGAGGCTTTGTTAACATCTCTGAGGCCTAATGCCTCCAAGAAAGGAGGAAGAGAGGGGAGAAGGGAGGACAGGGAGGAAGGCAACTCTTACTGGTACTTGAAGGGCAGCTGTCTGGATGGGGGTGGTGAGGGCGGTGAGGGCTGGGTTCTGGACTGCGGCCATGACAGGGCTGCCATCTGTCTTTAGTGTGGTCAAAACAAGGGAATCTGTCTTGATGATCTGAGGCTGTACCAGGACCTGGATGGACAATGAAGAAAAGGAAAAGGAAGGCAGTATTATTTTTCTATTTTGCCTTACTTTCTTACTACACAGAGACTCCCTCCGGGAAAGAATGAAAAAATAACATGTTCCTAAAACTGAGAACACAACTTGATTACTGGGTTGAGACGGAGAAAGGGTATAGCTAAAGAGGGTCCTGGGTTTTAAGGGTGAAAGGCTTCGAAGACGGCAGTGCCAGCACCTGGCAGGGGCAGAGTGGGGGGTGGTAGAGGGGAGGGAGGTCCGATTTTGGACAAACTCAGGAAAGCCAGGAACATGGCTGAGAAGCAGAAAGGAAGAGCCTGGATTTTTTTTTTCCAAAGATTAATTAATGACCTTGGTAATAAGAAAATATGGTCCACTATGATACATGACTCAGAAATACCTTAGCACACCTCTTTCCAGTTTTACACCCATCGGATGCTTAAATATCACAATCCACCTGCATTTACGGAGGCTGTGAGGGCCAGTCTACACCTACAGATGAGACCTTAGCCAGGTCTCCATTCTGAGCTCACTGGTGCCTCACAGGGCCCAGGCACCCCAAATGCTGCTCCCTTACACTCCGCTGATCCTTCTGAGTATGTGGACCACACCTTCAACCAAAGACCAGCCCCAACCGGTGCCTCCCTGGGTCCTCACCAGCCACCTACCGGGACCTGCTGCACCTGGGGGGCAGCAACTGTCTGTACCGTGGCCGGGGCGAGGGTCTGCAGCGTGCCATTGGCCGTCTGCGTCAGCACCCGCTGGGCCTGCACCGTCTGCACCTGCTGCTGGATGGTGACTGGCTGCACCTGGGAGGATGTCACTAGGCTTTGGACTTGAGGCTGAAGGACTTGGGAGAAGAGGAGGGAAAAGTCACATGGACGAGAAATGCACTCTGTTGTCACTGTAGCTGCAGTAATAACCGAGGACAGGGTGCCTCAGAACGCTCCCGACTCCCCACCTGCTGCTGAAGAAGATGTACACGACCATTTACAAGCTAATCTAGGTAACAAGAACATTCCATGAGAGCTGCATCAATTTCTGAGAGAACCAGAACAGATTATTTTATTGCTCTGGGTGCTAGGGTGGAGGTGAGGGGAGCTAATCAGCAAATGACTGCACCCAGCAAGGGAGTTCATAGATACAGAGAACCAACAACTCCACGGGGCTTCACTTCCTCTCATGAAAAGAATGGAAAATGCACTTTGGGATGACGGTCTCAGCTCTTTGCTTTGCTGCCTCCCCACAGCCCCTAAACCCCCCGAAGCACATAGAAGAACTGTCAGAGCCTTTGAAATTCAGAGTAATACCAATCCCGCCCAGGGCTCCCCAAAGGGTCGGAGGGAAATCTGATGCAAAGGCACTGGGCAAAGCACAGCAGAGAAAGCCACTCACTCAGCCCCCCCCGCCCACGGAAGGCCTAGTATGAGGCCTGCTGCACGGAGACCTAACACCTGCTATGAGTCATATATTCTCTGTAGTACGTGCTCAGGAGATGTTTGCTGAATGAATGGTTCTCAATCTATAGGTGCCAAGGGCTGGCTGGTGCTTGGGTCAGTTTCTAGACTCATTGTATTCCAGCCTGTAGCTCTAGTTAGCAGCACAGCCCTGTGTCTACTATGCTTGTCAGATTCTTCGACCAAGTATCCTTGAAGCAGGCACAATAGATATTAAGGTATCTGAAGAGGCAGAATGTGAACGGTTCCTGTACCCACTGTCCTCACTGCCCATTGCCAAAAACCCCTTCAGACAGGGGCCAAACCGATGGATTCTGTCATCCCCAAACAGGACAGAACGATTTGCCTCAGAAGGTCTGCAAACTGGCACATGAACTTTTGAACCAACCCGTCACTATGGGATCTGACTTCTGAATCACCTTGAAAGCTGGTAGCTGCATTCTGGTATATCAGAGGCTGCTGGATGATCCTTGTCTGGGGAGCCGTGCTGAATGTCGGGGTGATCATCACCGTCTGCTGCTGCAGCTGAGCTGGAGGCTGGGGCTGGGGCTGGGGGCGGGGCTGAAGAACGGGAGTTGCCCTGGGTGGGGTGGGAACTGCAGTGGAGGGAACTTTGACCTGCAGGGCTGGAGCCTGGGGGGAAGCGGCCGAGGGAGAGAAGGAAGGTAGAGGGACCTGGCTGAAGGACCGCTGCAGGGAGGGGTCCACGGCTCCGCCCCCGCCATTGCCACTGCCGCTGCCACCACTGCTGCCGCCGCTGCCGCCACCCCCGCTGCCACTGGGGAAGGAGCCACACAGCTGCTCGGAGAACAAGTCAGGGAACTCTCCAACTTGATTGCTGACAAACTGCAGCATCTCTGTGAATAAATAAAAAGGGGTCATTCTATCGCCATCCAAAACATCTAGCAACTTTCAAATCTGCTTAAGAAATGGAGGCCTGCAAATCAAAAGGTGTTCCCATGACCCTCGCAGAAATGGGTCGGGGAAACCCCCCCCTCCCTCTTGGGAGGTGAACCACCTGGGCTAAGATGGCAAACCACTGGGGCGACAGGGCAGGACTTCATCTCTCGGATGTTCTCTCTCCCCACCCTACCTCCAGGCCCTTTCTACCAACTTTCCTGATCAGTCAGGCCAAACAGGAGCTATCTCTGTGCTGGGGGAGTATTGCTTTTGGAAGTTATTGCTGGTCTCGTCGTACAGTTAGGGACACTGGGGCAGGAAGTGGGTAGTGGCTGTCTTAAGGCTTTGGAGCACCTCTAGTCTCTGGCACTGCTCTCCGCGGCAGAGCAGGAACGCGGGAGTCAGGCTCTCACCCCAGGCTGCCCTCCCTCCTCACCACAGGTTAAGCTCTGGGCCTTCTCTCCAAGAAAGGTACATCCCTGGGCACTGCTGGTACCCTCAGGAACACCCAGGGATGCTGAAGTCATGGATCGTTAGGAGTGCAGTGGGTGGAAAGATCATATATGAAGTCCACAACAGTGAAATAACTTGGCCAAGGTCCCACGGCTCATCAGGGCCCAGCGAGGATTAGAACCAGTTCTCTGCCTCCCAGCTTCCTGTTCTTCCACTGCACCACGGTGCACGCATTGCCAGGTCAGGGCAGAGCAACCCCAGCCTTGGACTCTATGCTCTAGGGGGCCCACCCCGATACTCCCCTGGTTGTGTCCCTTCTCTCTGGGCAAGGAGTCTGTGAGACCAAGGGGATGTCCACCTGGAAGCCATGGCCCCTGTCTAGATCATGCTCTAAGTACCTGGGACCCCTAAATTCCCAGCCCAAAGGGCCTCAAGCCTGCCTCCAGGGCCTCTTACCCTAATTCGTCCTCCTCAAAACTTGCCCAAACCCAAGTTAATCCACAACTAACAAGTCATATCACGACTCCTTCTTCCCTTTAGGGCTGGTCCCCATTAGAAGTCTGGGGCCTCGGCTTTGTCCCAGGTATTTTCAGACGTACAGTTCTTTCCACTGTCTTCACTTCCTCCCCCTTCCAGTACGTCCCTAAGTGGCTACTGCTTGCTCCTGAACTGTACACCCTCCTCTCTAAACATTCAAGGCCGCACGATGCTCTTAGTCACCAAAATTCCCCAAACCAAGCACAAACCAAAAAAAGCTACTACTTCTTTTCACTCCCCCAAACTGTCCACCAGCGAGTCCCTCCCAGGTCTTTAACAGTGTGTGTGTACACGCTCTATATGGAGGTAGCGGGTCTGGGCTACGAAGAGTCTTATGTTAGGCAAGCAGAAAGCTACTGGGGTTTCCAGGGTGACCACACAGGACTGAAGCTCAGCAGTTCGACCTGCTGGCAAAACAGCATCTCGTAAGATTAAATGACTACGTAGTGGTATTATTTACCAACACCTCAACACCCTGCCGCGTCCCCTCTACACTCAGCCTGTTGTATGTGGGAGGGAGAAATGGGCACATTGCCACGTTGTAACTGGTACCAACCAATTCCAATTCCTCGTCCAGGAATTAAACTAAGAAATGTCCTGAAACTCAGCACAAAATTTAAACAAAACACAATTTAGTGCTGACACATTCCAAGGACAACACAAGATTTCTAAAAAAATTTTAAGAAAATGCTTAAGAGAAACCTAGTAATCTGCTGAGCTTCCCAGAGTTCCCATAAAAATCCCAACTCTGGGGAATCAACACAGAGGCCTGGTTTGTGAGCCAAAAGAACATCACATCCGCAGAAAGCTAAGGTGGACACAAGGCAAGAGAGGCCAGAGGTCTGGTAGGTGGGCACGGGCTTTGGTACTAGGTGGGTCTCAGGAGGCCACCTAGTGTGTGAAAGGTAAGTGACCCTTCTACATCCTGGCTTCCTCACCACAAAAGGCTGCCTTAAGAATACTCACTCGGGGGGCGCCTGGGTGGCTCAGTCGGTTCAGCACCCCACTTCAGCTCAGGTCATGATCTCATGGTTCGTGAGTTTGAACCCTGCGTTGTACTCTGTGCTGACAGCTCAGAGGCTGGAGCCTGCTTCAGATTCTGTGTCTCCCCCCTCTCTCTGCCCCTCCCCCGCTTGCTCACACGCACTCTCTCTCTCAAAAATAAACATTAAAAAAATTAAAAAAGAAAAAGAATACTCATTCCGTTTCTTTGTTGTAAGGATTAACAAAGATAATTTGTGCAAAGTGCTTGGCAAGGGGCAGACCCTTACAAAGGTCCCTATTAGTGGCAATTCCAGAGCACCTACTGCCTGGGCACTTGGCTCCCCGATCCCATCTGGTTGAGTGCTCTCCCAAAGCCTTTCCTGGAGAAAGGCAGGGGCTGACACAGTGAAGTAACCTGCAAAGGTCACAAAGCTTGTTCACAAAGCAGGTTGAGAGTGTGTAGGCAGATGGGATGCAACTGCTTAAATTAAAAAAATAAATTCTTTTCAACCCCCACACGACAAGCTCCGGTGGTGTTATCTGCAGCCAGGCAGACAGGCACTGGGTTGAGTGGCGCAGAGGGGCCCATTAAGACCAAGCGTTTGAAGGAAGAAGTAATGGGAAGAGGCTCTTTGAGCCCCTGCTCCAGCAGGGCACACCAGGCCTCCCCGGGTGCAGTTTTGCGCTAAAGCTCCAGGCCGTACCCTGTGGGAGCATCGTAATGCCTCGTGTTCCCCACTCCGATCACTGGAGTGCTGCAATCACACAGGCTCTCATTTCCGCCGAGAGCCATGAAACCCAGAAAAGGGAAGCCTGGAGAAGGCACAGGTTTTATGGGGCTTTGAAAAATGAAGTTCCAGGGGCGCCTGGGTGGCTCAGCCGGTTAAGCGTCCGACTTCAGCTCAGGTCACGATCTCGCGGTCCGTGAGTTCGAGCCCCACGTTGGGCTCTGGGCTGATGGCTCAGGGCCTGGAGCCTGCTTTCGATGCTGTGTCTCCCTCTCTCTCTGTCCCTCCCCCGTTCATGCTCTGTCTCTCTCTGTCTCAAAAATAAATAAACGTTAAAAAAAATAATAATAATAACTGAATGTTTAAAAAAAAAAAAAGAAAGAAAAATGAAGTTCCAGAACCTGCATGGTGAGTGGAGGGCCAGTCAACTTGGGTCTCCTTGGAGCTCCAGGCCTGCCAACTGTAGTTTACCTGGTACCGATGCTCCTGGTGGTTACCCTCTCCAACTAAGCCACAGTCCTGGTTTTTTCTTTTGTTTTTTGTTTGTTTTTAGTTTATTTTTTGAGAGAGAGAGAGAGAGAGAGCAGGGGAGGGGCAGAGAGAGAGGGGGACAGAGGATCCGAAGCAGGCTCTACACTGACAGCAGAGAGCCCAATGTGGGGCTCAAACTCATGAACCTTGAGATCATGACCTGAGCTGAAGTCGGACACTTAACTGACTGAGCCACCCAGGTAACCCCCATGTTTTTTACAGTTTATTTATTTATTTTTGAGAGCGAGAGAGAACGCACCAGCAGGGGAGAGGCAGAGAGAGAGAGGGAGAGGGAATCCCAAACAGGCCCTGCGCTGCCAGCACAGAGCCCAAGGTGGGGGTTGAATTCATGAACTGTGAGATCAGGACCTGAGCCGAAGCCAGAAGTCAGGCGCCTGACTGAGCCACCCAGGTGCCCCCACACTCCTGTTTTTTAGGTGCTTCTTAAAGGGATAAGTTTGCTTAATAAAGTAACCTGGGCCCCAAGAAACTACACCTGGGTTTTGGTCCCTTCAAAAGCAGGTAACCAAAATCAGAGGCGGCAGCTATCACCTGTGCATTGCAACAACTCTGGAGCCTCATCCAAAGACACCCCAAGTTCACACGCACTTAATGGAGCTTGCAACCTGGAGGTAACATAAAGCACTCTGTCCAGCCCAGCTAGCAGGATCTACCTGGGAGTGAGGTGACCTGAAATCTGGGCAGATTAACTTTGGTCAGGAATAAAGAATTTAAAGCCCCAAATGAGGTAACATGGCCTCCAAACTGCAGTCAGCCAACAATCCTTCAGTGGCCATTTGCTACTTAGCCCAGTTAGGTGCTGAGAGCACGATTTTACAAAGTAGGTCATTTATTCTTATATTTTGTATTTATTACCCACCTTGTGTTAGATAATGTTTGAAAGTAACTGTCTTTTTTAAAATTGTAAAAGTGGGGCACCTGGGTGGTGCAGTCGGTTAGTGTAGGACCCTTGATCCAGTCTCAAGTTATGATTTCAAGCTCGTGAGTTCAAGCCCCACATTGGGCTTTGTGCTGATGACGCGGAGCCTGCTTGGGATTCTCTCTCTCCTTCTCCCTGCCCTTCCTCCGCTTGTGCATGTGCACACTCTCTCAAAATAAATAAACGTAAAAAAATTAAAAATAGAATAAAATTGTAAAAGTAACATTCACCATAGAAAATTCCAGAAAATAATTAAATGAAAAAGTCACCCAGCAATTCCACCTGAGACATCCACTGTCAATGTTTCCATGTATCCTTTCTACACGAGCATGCATGTGTGTGTGAGCAGTTTTACAAAAATGGGGTCACACTGAAGATGTTATTTTGTACCCTCCTCCCTTTACTTAATAAAATATGAAAAGTATTCCGTGTCAGCCATGATGGATAGATCGTGATGGTTTGGGAGAGCCCCACAGCACTGTACTGCGTCGTATCAGATTGTATCAACCCATTAGAATTTAACCACTTAGGGATGACAAATGGCTATTTTCTTTTTTTTTTTTTTTTATTTTTTTTTTTTTTCAACGTTTTTTATTTATTTTTTTTGGGACAGAGAGAGACAGAGCATGAACGGGGGAGGGGCAGAGAGAGAGGGAGACACAGAATCGGAAACAGGCTCCAGGCTCCGAGCCATCAGCCCAGAGCCCAACGCGGGGCTTGAACTCACGAACCGCGAGATCGTGACCTGAGCTGAAGTCGGACACTTAACCAACTGAGCCACCCAGGCGCCCCTTAGTGCAATGATTTTTAATGAAGGTATATGTTGCATTATGGCAGAACTGACTGTATATAAATGCTAATATTGTGTAATGAAATGACATGGTTTTTGTGTTACACTTAAAAAGTCCCTCATCCCAAAGATTGTAAGGATATTCACCTAAACTTTCTTCATGTGTTGTTCATTTAATCTTTCACACTGGATCTGGCCAACAGGCATAAGAACACAGAAATAAGTATGGTGTATGATGTTTGCAGGCTGATGGGAATCAGATGGACCACAACCAGTGAGTGAGAGGGAGGTAATCACAGAAGTTAATTCACAACAAGTGCGCTTAAGAAACAAGTATCCTGCTTTCAAGCTGAAGATCTTATCTTCCCTCCTAGGATCAAAAAAAAAAAAAAAAATCAGGGGCGCCTGGGTGGCTCAGTAAGTTAAGCGTCCGACTTCGGCTCAGGTCATGATCTCACGGTTCGTGAGTTCGAGCCCCGTGTCAGGCTCTGTGCTGGTAGCTCAGAGCCTGGAGCCTGCTTCAGATTCTGTGTCTCCCTCTCTCTCTGGCCCTCCCCCATTCATGCTCTGTCTCTCTCTGTCTCAAAAATAAATAAACATTAAAAAAAAAAAAAATCAAACCAGTATCACACCTGAGGGTCAATAGATAACTTTTCCTTCCTCCATTTTGCTATCTGTGATCACCACTGCGTTCTCGGGACCTGAAACGTTAGTTACCCCCATTCAGGTCACCCAGGAGAGCAGTTCAAGAACTGGGCTGTTGACTAAACCCATCAACGCAGAAACCCTGAAATGCAAGAATATAAGGAACATAGGGACACTTATCACAGGCAACCGGGTGCCTAAAATCACTTCAAACACCAGGGGGCACATTTGCTAAAACACTCAGAGCACAGGGACAGCATCATGCACTTCAAGGGGATTCTGGGTCACCTTCCTGGGGGACAGGGAGTCTGGAGGAGGGCTGAATGACACAGGATGGCAAACTAGTGACTCAGGCATCCTATATTTTAAGCGAGGGATGAGTAAACTCTTTTTACTGGCAAAGAAACCACAAAAGAAAATTGGGCAGGGAGGTGGGGGTTCTCAAATGCCTGTGTTTCATAACACAGAAATGTGTCACTGCATATATCAAATATTACATAATAAAATAAAACATCTGAAAATTAAGAGAAAAAGAAAGCACAAAGGGAAGCCAAAGTCATTCTCAAATGGTCTTCTGGTCTCCTCTCCCTATATCTCTCTCTTCCTATCTGCCCAGCTGGATGTTAGGGGCAGCCTCAAAAAGTCCCAGCTGGCCAGTCCTGAACTCTCTGGTCCAACACAGCAGGAGACCTGAGCCAGCTCTCAGTTTCAACCAGGAGAGTGATCTTCAGCACCCCCTTCAACTGTTCTTTCTTCTTCTTCCCTCTGCCCTAAGTTTACTATGAACTCCCGGCAAGCCTCTTTTCATGGTATCACAGTTATCTCTTTGCTTCACTTCCATACTCTGCCTTGATTTCAACCACAGCCTCCTACCCAGTGACAAGTGTCTTCTGTGAGTATCTTGTTGGTCCGACAGTCTTTCAAATCAAATCAAATCTCTTAAACACAAGTTTCAAAACTTCCTGCCAATTGCTCCCTCCTACTCCTAGGAATTTCACTTCCCACTCACCTTTGCTCATCATCCACCTGGGGGAAAAAATACCCCCTCCTTTTATCCGTACATGCCTTTGTGGGGGGAGGGGAGTTGGGGAGGAGATCTTTCCTGAATGTGACTGCCATAGCACACCTTTTCTGCTCCTTACCACCCTCTTCCTTTCTGAATTCCACAATTCCATTTCAAAACCACTTAAATGACTTTCAACAAGGACTCTTCTCTACCTCAGACCCAGCCATCTTTGAGCTCTTGAACCCAATTATGATTTAAGAAAAATTATCCAAAACTTGAAAACAAAGCAGTGTGTGTGTGTGGATATATATATATATCATACTGTGTCCCTTTACAGTCATAGTACAGGTAATAGTACTTACCGTGCCTACTAAAGGTCATCCGATGCTCTGTGGAAACAAACTTGTTTTTTTTTATTTAATATTTATTTATTTCTGAGACAGAGAGAGACAGAGCATGAGGGGGAGGGGCAGAGAGAGAGGGAGACACAGAATCAGAAGCAGGCTCCAGGCTCTGAGCCGTCAGCACAGAGCCCGATGCGGGGCTCGAACTCTCAAACCGTGAGATCATGACCTGAGCCGAAGTCAGTCGCTCAACCGACTGAGCCACCCAGGCACCCCAAAACAAACTTGTTTTGACCTGTTATTTATCACAGATTAGGTAAAGTTAGATGTTCACTTGTAGAAAATTGTTAGATTGCGAATGATTTCTCTCTGGTAAAAAAGATAAACTTTGTTTGTATTGCCCTGTAGGACGTTAACCAGTTCTGCATCTAAACTTGCAATCTTATTCCTGCATCCTTTTTTGTAAAAACTATGTAAATATCAGTTTCTTACATTCTCTTTTGATCCAGCTTTGTCATCCTGATGGTTTTCTCATTAATAATGTTAACAAATCTCTGATATGTGCTGATATGTTAGCTAAGAGTAGGTTTTTAATATTCAAAAAATTTTATCTTGCCACATTACATACAGGAACGTATATTTTTTAATGCTTTTCTTATAGATTATGCTTCACAAGCACATGGACAAAATCTTCCACTCCCCTAAACTCCTCCAAGTACTAACCATTCTGGCAGTTAAAAACACTGGCATCAATTCACTGAAACGCTCCCCAAAGCAACTTTCATGCGATCTGTAAAAATGGCATTTATGCTTTCTGAACCCAAACTGGAAGGGACATGTCACCTCACAATGGGACAAGATATTTCTGAAATTCAGGTTATCCTGGGAAATCTGGACAAATCTGCTATTTCTGCAAAGCTTCTACTTTTGGTGAAGTGGGTATGTAAATGCGAAAGGATTAAAACGTGTGGAGCACCCACTGTGTGCTGGCCTCGAGAGATGATAAAAAATTCACAATCACAGCAGCAAGGAGGACACAGGGAAGGTGCAGGTGGAACGGCCTCTTGTGGGAACTGGACCGAAGGCTGCTGGGCACACAAAGGGAATTCTAGGCCCAGGGAATTTCAGAAACCAAGGCTTGGAGGCACAGAGCTGGCACAGTGGGCTGCTGAAGAGAATGGACAACTGCCAGGGCACCGGGCTGGGCAGGAGTCAGGATCAAATCATGACAGGTTATTCTATAGCTCACGGTGATGAACTTGGTCCTTCTCTTTATTAAAGAAGGAACGGTGAGTCATCCAACAATGTTCTGGGAAGAGAAATCCCTCTGGCTCAGCGGCTGCTCATGCTGGTTTGTACAAGGGGGCTGCTGGCTTCCCCAGAACCCCCTAACGTTGTGAACGCATTAAGTATCATTCTGAGCACAAACTCAGGGCTGAATTCCGACTTGAGAGGGTATCCGCATAGCTGAAACAGAAACTTGGATAACTTCATCAACTGATGAAGAGAATCTTCTGAAAACTGATTAAAGAAAAGGTCTGGTTATATATGAGGTTCTAAAAGATGGTCCACATTGGGAAACAGGCCACCTCCTGGAGACTGTGTGAAGGAAGTGTGGCAAAGAATCATATTAAGGGAGAAAAGCAGAATATCAAAAAAAAGCTAAACCAAGAACTAACCAGAAGGCCAAACCGAAAAGGGATTCCCAAGTAGAAGTTCAAAGAGTACTGGCTGAAGAAGACCTGGCTATCTGTTAGCAAAACCGAACCATGAATCTGTGAATGTAACTGCTGTGCTGCCTTTGGGAAAAAAATCTCCCTGAGGCTAATTTTCTTGTAAGTATGGGAATAATCCAAACTCTGATATATACACATTTTACATTTATTTTCCTGTCCATATATACTCCTGTCCATACATCTAGAACATAAAAATGTATTTGATTCTTTCAGTGTTGTTTTTAAAATTTTTAAATAATAATTTTTTTTTTTGAGAGAGAGAGAACGAGTGAACAAGGGGCAGAGGGAGGACAGGGTGAGGGGAGAGACACGGGGGGGGGGTAGAGAGAGAGAGAGAGAGAGAGAGAGAGAGAGAGAGAATTCCAAGCAGTCTCCTCACCCAGCACAGAGCCCAACATTGGGCTTGATCCCACAACCATGAGATCATGACCTGAACCAAAATCAAGAGTTGGACGCTTAACCAACTGAGCCAACCAGACACCTGTTTTTGTTGTTGTTGTTGTTACTGTTTTTTTTTAACACAACAAACACTAAAGGGTGTCATCTCCAGGTTAGATTCTAGTTTAACCCCTGAAAAAAAGTCAGTGGTCATGCTATTGATGTTTAAAAGCAAAAATAACTCTGCAACAAAACTAATAAACTTATTTTCTAACTGGAAATCACATTTACATTTTATTTAAAATTACAGGGGCGCCTGGGTGGCTCGGTCGGTTAAGCGTCCGACTTCGGCTCAGGTCATGATCTCGCGGTCCGTGAGTTTGAGCCCCGCATTGGGCTCTTTGCTGACAGCTCAGAGCCTGGAGCCTGTTTCAGATTCTGTGTCTCTCTCTCTCTCTGACACTCCCCCGTTCATGCTCTGTCTCTCTGTGTCTCAAAAATAAATAAACGTTAAAAAAAAAAATTAAAAAAAAATTACAGAGGTGGTTATGACTAAAATCAAATTCATTTCATATTGATTCTGTGTGGACAACACAGTAATAGCTATCACACTGATACTTAGTACTTTATATAAACCCTGAGACCAGTATTATTAATAAGTGTGGAAAATAAGGTTCAAATAAGTTAAATAACTTGCCCAAGCCCCCTCTCCCCCCATAAACTACAAAGTGGCTGAACCAAGATTTGAACTGAGATTGTATTTAGGTCTGAACTTCTCCTCTATGCTATTTTCCTCTACAAAACAAACATTTCTTAGATTTTACAGTTATGCTCATCACCACTTGGGAGAAAGATGCAGAGAGACCTGGAGTGACAATAAAGTAAGGAGAATTTGGGGGAAGGGGTGTCGAGGGGGGTGCTTATGTAATCCATCTCATTACTTCCAATATTAAGTTCAAAGCTAATGGAAGGTTAATCTCAGGGTAAGCATGCATGTAACTGACTCACCGAGGGAACAGAGGAGAGATATTTTTGCCTGGCTATTTGTTTGTGAGCACACCTTCCTACCCAAATGATTAAATTATTCTCCAAATGAGACTTTCTGCCTCGACAAGATGCTCTTTCTAGAACAGTCTTTTTAAATCAGTAAAGACCCATCCTTTAAGACACGCATTCAAGAAACATTAACTGAGTTTGCTATGCGCCAGACACAAAACTAAACGCTTCAAAAGAGGCACATGTTCTGATGGCGAAACCCTGGGCAAACATCTGCCAGGGCCAGGCACCAAGTATTAAGATAAAGAGGTGCACAATGCAAGAAGAACCTGTATAGATAGCATGTTGCTTAAAAAGCCTTTGTTGTTGTTGATTTTTACTGCTATTTACCTGTTTGTGTGTGAGTATACATTTATACACAAAGTTTAAATATGTTTTTTGTTTTTGTTTTTTACTGGAAGAGAACCTCATTAGCACTGTCTCCCAGTTGTTTTTGCTTTTAACACCTGGCTGGCACTTTCACACATAGTGTGGTATATATCTTCAAATTACCCTGTGAAGTGGTGGTTTCAAGTCCTCTTTTAAAAAAGAGTCCATACGTGTAAAGTACTTAGAACAGTGCCTGACACATAAGTTCTTGAAAAGTGATGGTGGTGGTTACACAGGAAGAAACAAGTCCAAGTCCAAAAAGGGGGTGATTTTGCACACAGTCTTAGGCAGGTGGGCAAGCGAGCGGCAGTGAGGTAGGAACCTCGTCCTCTTCCTCTTCCAAAGACTGTGCTCTTTTCACAAGCACCCTGCACCAGAAGTTGCCCCAACAACCACACCTTGGGGCTTCCTCTCCGGAAGTCCTTCATCGTGGATGCCCCGCCTCACGGCCCAGGCCTCACAATGCTGCAGTCAGTAAGCCAGCCAGCCGCACCACCCATGCAAAAGCCCCACCCTGGGTCCCAGCCGGCGAACCTAGGCCTCCCAATCCTCAGGCAAGTTAGAGGCATCAGATTGTTGGCACCCCACATTTGAAAGGCTGTCCCTCTTTTTCCATTTAGGACTTTGCAATGTCTGCTCTTAGAAAGAGGTCAGGACTAGACTCTGAGAATAAGAAAAATCTTGAGGCAATCAGTAGTAGCAATAATAAAAATAGTACAGTAATTGTTAACATTTACTAAGCTCTTACTGTGCGTCAGCAATTGCGTTAAGCGCTTTGCATAGTTTCCTCATTTCATCTCACAACACTTTGAGGCGGATACCATTATCGTTTCCACTGCACTGACAACGAAAATGAGACACAGAGAGGTTAAGGAACTTGTCCTACGTCACCCAGTCGGCAGGTAGTGGAGCTGTAATTTGAGGTCAAGTCTCAGGCACCACACTGTACAGATGCTTTGGCTCCATTATTGAATGGATGTCACCAAACAGACCCTGGCATCAGGCAGATGCTCGTTAGGTGCCTCACTCATGAATGAGAGCCCACATCCCCCACCTGGGAAGGGCAGGAGCGTCATCTCAGGTCTTCCTGTATTTCCTGTCTTCACCTGCTCCCACCCTGCACCGCTGCTCTTTCACTCTCCTGGAACAAGAGACTGAAAGGTGAGCAAGATGTGGACAGCAAGACTCCCAGGAACCAATCCTGCATTGTCCTGTTCTAGAAGACAAGGGCATCGCACTTCACGGTGCCAGATAACCAACCGAGTGTCAACAAAGTCAGGTGCAAGCTGAACCACCCTCCCGACTCTCCTGGGGGCACAGTCTCCACAGCAGGGGATCTCAAACTTGTTCGGTTCTAAAACCAGTCAGGCAAAGGTGAAAGACCCCAACAACCCGCCATCCCATCCTTCCACTCACTGCCCTCCCTGAGACTAAGGACAAAACAAATACTCACAAAGCAGATTATTAAATTGTGCTATGAACACCCACCCAGCACCCACAGACACTGTGTGCTATGTTGCTGGGGGCTGGAGGATGCTGAGCACCTAGCATGGGTCCCAGCCCAGGGCAAGGATTCCAAAGGGGTGTGGTTCCCTCCCCACCTTCCCATCTCAAAGGGAAAACCCAACCAACTCTCATCCACTGTGACAAGGGCAAGAACAGACAAGTGCCTCACAAAGAGAGGGCCGTCAGAGGGGGCGCCTGGCTGGCTCAGTTGGTGGAACATCTGACTCTTGGTCTCGGGATCATGAGTTCAGGTCCCACGTTGGGCATGGAGCCTACTTAAAGAATAAAAAAGACTTAAAAAGAAAAAAGAAAGGAAAGGCTGTCTGAGGGTAGAGGAAGGACTGATCCACACTGGCAGGCAGTGGATGAAGAGTTTTAGGAGTTAAGAGAGAAGGAAGGTCATGACAGACAGAGGGAACAGGCTGAGAAAAACCACCACACCACCAGGAAATGCCCTGCAAGCTGCTGAAGGGCAGAGAACGTGCAACAGAGTAGAGAAGTGGAGCGGCTTACAGTCATGTTCTAAAAGGCCTTAATGGCACCATAAGGCATTGGATCTTATTTTGGAGGCAAGGAGAGGCACAGAAAATGCAGTGGACACTGGCCACTTTCGTTGTTTGTCCATCATTCAACCCAACCCTCCCATCAGCACCCTGCTCTTCCTTTCGGAGAACCCCCGTGAGTGGTCTCGGTGGCAGGTGAGGCTTCCCACCAGGCAGCCCTGATTCATGCACACCCGCACCAGGAGCATGACTCTTGCTGGAGTGACCCAGGAGAGCAGCAGCGGTGGGGTCCTAACCCTGTTGCCCCTGGGCTATCCTTAGCTCCTAAGGCTATCCTAAGGCTATCCTTAGCTCCTGAGCCTCCCTTGGTTCGGGCCCATTTTCCAAGTCGGGCTCTGCAGCTTTCCGGTCAGTCCGCGCACCACTGTCCTTCCAATAAACTCCTTTTCTGTTCAGGCTAGCCAGACGCAGTTTCTGCGACTCACCACCCAGCCTCCAGACTGATACAGAGCACACTGAAGCACAAGAGGGAGGGACCGGGTCAAAAGCATGTTTGAGAAAGATAACAAACACAGTTATCAAGATTGTAGTCTGTAAATCACCCACACACCCAAATGCCTTTCCAAAGGGCTGTTCCCTCGGCCTAGAATATGACTCCTCTCTCCTGCCCCTTTATCTAGCCTGAAGACCTCAGCTTATATGGTACCTCCACAAGAAAATTCCTCTGATCCACCTTTCCACTAGTTAGGTGTCCCTCCTGGGTGCCATCCCAGACTTCCCACACTCAGATCTCCGGAGGTGCACCCTGGTGGGTTCTTAGACACGTTACAGTTTGAGAACCTTGATCCCACGGTGAATCACATGTTCCCAGAACGTGCCAAATTACTCCCAAGTCTGGTCCAACTCTGTCAAAAAGAACATCATGACACTTTTCCCTTGTAAAGTTCTGTTCATTCTTCCCTCACATCTCAGCTCAAATGTCGAAGTCCCTGTGAAGATACTGCTAATTCCCTTCCTTAGTGCTCAAAACACTACTTGGAGTTTGCTTCTCTGTTATGGCCTCTGTTGCATTTCACTTTGTATTGTCTGGTTGTTTAGATGTCAGCTCCCTGAAAGTCGGGACTGTTTCACTCACCTCCAGTACCCCAAGAGTCTAATGCTGTGCTGGGCATATAACAGATACTCACTCATGCTGAACTGGTTTGAACACGTTTTAAAAACCGTATTAAATTTTTTCAAAATAACTTCTGACCAGAAGGGGTTCCTAGACAGCCTTCCTGAGTCAGGACACACCCCACCTCATTCCCATGGGGCAGAAAAGTATCTGGGATCCCACGTTAGAAGGCCCAAAGTCAACTCCCGACTCCATCAGCATGGGGAATCCTGGGCAAATTATTTTATTGGTCTCAATGTCTCATCTGCAAAATGGGAAGAAAAAGGAAGCATCTACCTCACAGCACTGTTAGAGAGACAAATGTATCAGAAGGCCTTTTGTGAAGTATAAGGCTTCACCATCAATTTCACACTTAGCAAGAAGCATGGTTTCCCTTTTGCTGTGGGACAGAGAGGACCTGAACTGAGCAGACGCCAGCTTAGGCAGCTCTGCATCTGGTTCAGCAGTCGGGATTTCATCACTGGTCCAAACCAGACTCTGAACCCACCAGACCAGTTTCACAGGCCAGATGCAGCAGCCAGATTATAAGGGACATTTAGACACGTATTCATTAGCAATTCCAAAGGCCTAAGGAATTCAGAAAGCTCTGCTTTTCCAGTTTCCAAACCAGTCAATGGTTTAGGATTAGTTTCTAAACAGAGGTTCCCCAGGGAGCCTTACCTGGAGGCCCAGGCTCTGGGATCTAGCTACTCTTTAAAAAATTCCATCAAGTCAACCAAGTTTAACCTTTGAATACTGTGGTCCAGACGTGCAACACTTTACCCTGCACTCTGTGACTCGTCCTTTGTGTCCCGCCCACCACACCTCCAAAAGCCCTTACGAAAGGAAAAAATACCGTATTCTAAAAAAAGGCCCTTTGGTCCTAAAAGTCAATTTGCAAAGTGAACTTCCTTATTCATTCTCAGATAGAGTCAAAGGAGAATGTCAGTTCCTGCCTCCTTCCCTTTATGTGCTTTGGCTCCCTTAATTCTTGGAGCACCTGTGACATAGATGTCCCCAGTCCCCACCATACAGCAGAAACGAAGGCTCCGAGAAGTGCTGCAGGACACAGGGAAGGTCACTTGAAGCGCTAGCACAGAGCAGACCCCTCTTGGTAAACACATGTCACCAAGTGTGTACCTGAGCAGAGGATCCCGGGTCTCTCTGGCCTTAGCCCACCACACACCATCTTGTGTTTGCAACTTGGAAGCCACATCAGACAGAGATGTGGCTGGCACAAGACACAAGGAAAGTACATGGGGTTTGGAGTTAGACCCGTCTGGACTGAAGTCACCTTTCTACCACTTACGAGTTGTGTGATCTGGGCCTCGGTTTCTCATCTGTACATTCCACAGAATCAGGAGACAGGATTAAAAGCAACAACATTTTGGGGTGCTTGGGTGGCTCGGTCGGTTGGGTGTCCGACTTCGGCTCAGGTCATGATCGCACACTTCGTGAGTTCAAGTCCCACATGGGACTCTGTGCTGACAGCTCAGAGCCTGGAGCCTGCTTCAGATTCTGTGTGTGTGTCTCTCTCTCTGCCCCTCCCCTGCTCACGCTCTGTGTCTCTCTCTCAAAAATAAACATAAAAAAATTTTTTTAAGGCAACAATGTTTTAGAAGACAACACAGGTAAAGGGCCATACACACTGTGTGAGGGCAGGGTCCTCGCTTACCCTGCCAGCACGGTATCCAAAGCCCAGCTCAACACAGGCCCTAGGTAAAGGTCCGAACTGCAGGTCTGACTAGACGCTGCTGGGCCCACAGCTGGTGCTGCAGACACAGTGATTTCAAAACCTGGTGACGGATGGAAAAATAGAGGCGACTGCAGGGACAGTCAATAACTAATAAAGAAAAAGATGAATCACATTCTCCTAGGGAACACCAATGACTTAAGGTTCAAAGGAAGGTATTATGAAGACAACTATTCTTAACAAAGGGTACTTCCTAAAATGCCTGCCGATTTGGGTGAAAAGTAGCCGTAAGAGAATTACGGTGAAAGGAAGCAACTTCCAGAACACCACTTATAGTGATGGAAAGCCCCCAAAATTTTTTCAGAGAGGACGCACTGAAATTTCGGGGGCGGCAAGGGCTGCCGCCAAGAAACTACATAAAAGAGAGCGCAGGCAGAGAAGAAAGTCCCAATGGAACCACCTAAAACAAGAAACCAGTTTTCAAGTCCCCCAAAGCAGAGAGCCAAAAATAAGGAACTGCTGTACATTAAGGGGCAATTTGAAAAGTAGAGAGAGCAAGCAAACGAGATGGAAGAAGCAGAGGTGTCAGCCAGTCTGAACCACGAGTGTACCAGGCAAGCGAAGGGAACATCTGAGGCAGAGGAAGGGATCGTTCAGAAAGCTGGTCGCTACTCACTGTCCAGTGGTCCTGAATACAGAAAAGTGAGGCACTGGGAGGCCAGGACGGAGGGGTCTGTATATTATGGGGGGAGGGAGAAGGGATGGCGTGAGCTCTAAACTGGCACCCGTGTGGCAAAGTCAGGCGGAATAAAGGGACCAGAGTCTAGACTCCGCCGGGAAGCTGACGGGCACAGGCGCTCTCCTACACACCGTGGCGGGCATACACTGGCACATCTTCTGTGGACAGCAGTTTCATGGGGTCTCTCAAAACCACAAACGTGTGGAGCCAGAACAGAATGTTAGTTCCTGCCCCTTCCTTTTATATGTTCCCCATCATTTGACTCTTGTGGCATCTGTGATGGAGATCATCACCAGCCCCACTCCGACCCAGCAACCCCGCTTCTGGTCCTTTATCCCACGCTTACACCCACACGTGTGTGAAAATGACAAGTGTACAAAACTAGTCACCACAGCATTGTCTTTAATAGTAGGACTGGAAGCACCCTGAAACGTCCATCAGAAAAGGACTGGATGAATGAAAGCACAGCAGTACATCTGTGCAATGGAAAACCATGCAGCCCTGAAGACTGGAAAGATCTCTGATATACGTAGTTAAGTGAAAAAAAAAAAAAAGAAAAACAACAAAGGCAAGGTGCAGAACAGAGCTTGTAGCATGCTCCCTATCTGTGTAGGGATAAAAAGGGGAGCAAATATTAAAAGCCATGCTTATCTGCTTATATTTGCATTAAGGAAGTTTTGAAGAAGGTAAAGAAACTTAAGAATGAATTACTTGCGAGGAGGTGAGGCTGGTGGGTGCTAAGCAAATGGGAGCAGGGCAGGGACACGACTCTTCACAGTCCTTTCTCACATTTTTTAATTTTGCCACACGAATGTATTGCCTTTTCAAAAAAATAAAGATATTTTCCAAGTGGTTAAGTCCCAATCACCACAGTAATCACAGTAATTTACAGCAACTGGAGAGTTTCAAACATTAGAAGGGCTACGGCTGGCAGGGTGAAGGAGCCGTCACCCCTTGTGTCGCGGAGCTCTCTTTGGGAAATACACACCAATGAACTGACTCCAGAGTGACTTGCTCGTCGTGTTCAGGACACTGGTATTTATTGTCCTGCAGGGACATGGATATGCAAGGGCCTGCCAGTGCAGGGGGGTGGGGGGTGAAGGGTGGGGGGTTAGGCGGGATCATCCGTCTATTAAAGCTCAACTGTTTCAACATCTAGCAACCTGTCAGTGAAAATGTTGTAACAATTCGTGCACGTGTTAATCAAGCTCAGACAGCATCCAGGAGATACAGAGAGACGATTTGATCATCAGAACGCGCTTTTTTGAATAAAGTTTTTTAAGAACTTTTTCAACTATGAAATGGAGGACAGAAGAGATCCAGTGGAGACAAATACAAAAATATATTTTTAAAAAATGCCAATACATGAGCTGAGTAGGAGAACAACAGAAAAGACTGTTCAGTGAACATTAGGCCGAAGGGTGTGAGTGAGAGTGTTTGTCAAGGGCAAAGCCAAACACACCCGGGAGGGAGGAGAAACCCAAGGAGACTGGTTCAGTGGCTCGAGCGAGCGACCCCGGAAAACTTTATATCCCAGGAAATGGAACTGGATGAGAGCAGATCAGGAGCTAAAACCGGGTAGAAAATAAATAAGCTGTGAGCAACAGCTGTACTTTCAACCCAGACATTAACCACAGTGATGTATACTCAAGTGTCAAAACAAAGTTTGTCTTGAAAAAGCTATACACAGGGGTAGAAAAGTAGATCTGTGCTTTACCTCACTGAGCAGTTTCCCCAAGTATGACTCACCGGAGAAACGTGTTTGGTTTCCACACCTCTCCTCACCTCCCAGTGGGGTGTTGGCCACACCCTCCCAACACTCACCCCTGGCTCACCCGGTTGGCCACGCCAAACTCCCCACCAGAC